>NW_010267797.1:3829-5076 GCF_000690775.1 Eurypyga helias
TGAGCTGAGGTCCTCCTGCTCCATTCCCCAGGTGGCAGGAGCGGCTCTGCTTCCTGAACATCTCTCCTTCCCCGCCGTTGCTCTTCTCTGTCTCCCCGGCATGCAGCAAAGCCGTGGGTCGCAGCTGGCCACACAGCCATCTTCCCGAGAGGTTCTTCCCAACAGATGTGCTTCTCCAGATGTGCTCTGCTCTTCCCTTGCAGAGGTGTCATGTCATTTCTCCATCAGGGCTGATATGAGCAGGCAGGATGGCAGAGCTCTGGAAAACTGGCATGTTTCCGAAGGCAGTCGTTCCGTTGTCTGCCATTTGGCGTCTTCAGTTTTCCACCTTTTCATTGACCGAGCCGTAACATCGCCTTGTTCTTTGGGAAGAAGTTTCTCTTTCAGTGCTAGATCAAAAGGAACCGGCTGGGGAGAAACATTCATTCTGCCTGCTCTGGGCCCACACATGCAGTGTCAGTTTTTCAGCTGCTTTAAGTTTGGGGGTTTTATTTAAAGACAAGGTTTTGAAGGCAAGTAGAAACGTTGGGGGAGACAAGATGTGCATTTAGATGTCATCAGCTGCATCTTTTTTTTCTGGGATATTCATGCATTAGTCCACAGTTGCTCAACATTGGTAGCTTGAGCTTGAAGGATCTAAAGAAACAGGTTTTCCAGACCTGAGGATCAACCATTGAGATGACCACAAATTGCTTTTATCCGAATATTGTTTTTAACAATCGGTGCTTCCCTTTTATGTTAGGAGGTGACGGAGCTAATTTTTCACGTGGTCCAGTCGCTTGTTTCCTACCGACTTCAGGCGTGTTGGATCACGTCCACGTGCACACCAGTGCTCAGCCGTGGCCAAATACCAGCTGCTGTGACCCAACCGGCTGGCGGATGTGACACCCCGGAGACCGAGGGCTGAGCAAGGGCTTTACTTCATCTGGCACTCTGGCTTCTTTCACGGGGCGTGCGGGTTGTTGGAAACTGCTCTCGTGGTTGTTCCCTCATGTCTGAAAATCGGATGACAGCGAATTGTACTTACAGCCAGCATCACTCTCCCTGGCTTCCCTTTTCCGTCTCTGATGTTCAGGCACACAGGAGCACAAGGAGGTGTTAATGGTACCAGCCTCTTCCTTCCTCTTTCTAGGAGCTGAATTTTTTTCTGAAATTTCTTAAATGGGAGCTTAATGGTTTTGGAGTGACAAGCACAGAAAATGAGAGCTGACTCCTCTTGGGTGACAGAGAGCAGCCCTGAGGAGAAG
>NW_010267798.1:0-5586 GCF_000690775.1 Eurypyga helias
CAGGAACCCTTGGGAGTGTGCTTGCCCAAGCTGAGGTCCTCAGAAACTGCAGAAGCTCGTGATAGAGGACACTTCATGTGGAAACATAGACAGACACAGTTCCTGAAGAAACAGCTCTTAAGTCTGCAAAGGATTCGTCCCAGCCCTGATGTTCGAGTGCTCCATCACCAGATGCTGAGGTGGAGCCTGCGTACGAGGTAATTACTGAAACTTGTTATTCCTTGGTCTTTTGTCTCCAACACTAACCTGGATACTTTTGTTTGGGGACTTTGAGCAGGTTCTGGTTATTTACACCATTGAGTTACAGCATCAGGAATCATTTTGGGTTCATCGGGCAAGCACGGGTGTCTCGGCATCACCGGACTTGCGGGGGTGGCAGACATCCTGCCCGGAACAGGACTCCTTGGAGTGCTGTGCATCTGCACAGTTCGCAGAGCTCCTGTGAATATGTGAGTGGACGCCAAGTGAGCGGTAGGATGATAAAATGTGGTGACAGATTTGAAAGGAAATCTCCCTGTGACTGTTGGGTGAAGTTTGGCAGGCTGGAGGAGCGAGGGAGAAGATCAGGATGCAGGAAAGAGTTCCTGCAGCCTGCAACAAATATGTTCCTTTCTTCCTGCCATTTCTGGATCTCACTTGTGTTTCCTACACTTCAGGGTGGGGATCAGTTTTCAAGATTGAGTTGAATCAAGCCCTAATCTTGTCTTCCCCGTATGTATTGCCTAATAATAGGGATTAATTCATAAGGACACGAATCTTTAGGTCATAGTAGTTTGAGGACTGAATGTGTTCTAGTACAGGAAACCAGGGATACCTTGCAAGATGGATAAAATGGCTGAGAACAACTGTGTTCAGAAGTAAGAACGCAGAAGTGAACTTTTTACCTGGGGTTCTGTTCTGAAGCTCTTGCGAAACAGAGAACAGAGGGAGAATCCATGCGCTTCCCGTGGACTGTCGCCTTTCAGATGTGGGAAACGGCAGGATGCTTAGATCCTGGTGTGATGGCAGTAGTGTCTGAACCACCCCTGTGAAAATGAGAGCATCGTTACAGTTTAAGGTGAAAGATCGTTCAGGTTTGTGTTAGAGGGATGTTATAGTCATAATTTGCCATGGGATTGGGAAGGCAGTTTAAAAGCTGCTACAGCCTGTGTTTGAAAACTCTGCCACCATGGGAAGGAAGCTAGATTTCAAGCTCCCCTTCAGAAAATGGGGCAACTCTTTACCCAAGTGGCTTCTCTCCCTGGAGCAGAGATATTTAACGCCTCTAGACGGCCCGCGTTTGCGTGTGTTAACAGCAGCACCGTGTCAGGGCAGTGTTCACAATCTGTGGGCTCTGGCCAATGCTTGCTTGGACACCTGGTTGCAAACATGAATATTCCAGACCGCAGTCTTGCACTGTGAGTACGGGCATGACGTAGGTCTAGTCAAGTTTTACGACGCTGATGACTCCGAAGGGCACTGACAGGGTCAGTGCACTGAAACTAGGGGCAGTCAGGTCACTTGGTTTGGCAGAATGAAGGAGTAGTTTGGCTCTGAATGCTGCCCTTTAAGACCTACCACGTGTACCTTTTTACAGGTGTAATATAAGCAGATTCAGGCGTAACACTGCATGCTTACCCAACTGGTCCCACACACCCCCCATCTCTCTAGTCTAGCATGTGCTTAAGCCTGTGTCAGATTGCAGTTGGAGAAGGCAGACTATAAAGGGTCTCTCCTCTAATTCTTTACTCTGTAGGATACTCAACTACTCCTGAGTCAGTTCTGATAAATATGTATTGTTCGGTTCTTGTGTTCCCCAGGCATCTCTTCTAATGTTTTGTTATCCTTGCGATGAGAAAGGTTGTCTCATGTCTAACTGAAATCACCTGAACTGCAGTTGAAGGCCGTCAGCACTGCCTCAGTTCCCAGGGGATGTTGAGAATGCTTCATTCACCTTTTCAGCAAACTGTTACATGAACCTGCATCTTTCCTCAGTCTTAGAATCATGGAATGGTTTGGGTTGGAAGGGACCTTAAAGAACATCCAGTTCCAAGCCCCCTGCCATGGGCAGGGACACCTTCCACTAGACCAGGTTGCTCCAAGCCTCATCCAGCCTGGCCTTGGACACTTCCAGGGATGGGGCATCCACAGCTTCTCTGGGCAACCTGTCCCAGTGCCTCACCACCCTCTGCGGGAAGAACTTCTTCCTGATATCCAACCTAAACCTCCCCACTTTCAATTTAAACCCGTTATCCCTTGTCCTGTCACTACAGACCCTTGTAAAAAGTCCCCCCCAGCTGCCTTGTAGCCCCTTCAGGCACTGGAAGGTGCTATAAGGTCTCCCCGGAGCCTTCTCTTCTCCAGGCTGAACAAGCCCAACTCTCCCAGCCTGTCCCCATAGCAGAGGTGCTCCAGCCCTCGGAGCATCTTCGTGGCCTCCTCTGGACTCGCTCCAACCGGTCTATATCCTTCTGATGTTGAGGGCTCCACAGCTGGATGCAGCACTCCAGGTGGGGTCTCACAAGAGCAGAGCAGAGGGGCAGAATCCCCTCCCTCGACCTGCTGGCCACACTGCTCTGGATACAGCCCAGGATACAGTTGGCCAAGTATTTCAGTTTGTCATCTTTTCTCAGACCTCTGACCATCCCTGTGTCCCTTCAGAGCTTTTTTGGGGAGGCCCCACCTTTCCGTAGGTAGGGTGGCCAAAGCTGGGTCTGATGGTTCCGCTGAGCTGTTTCTGTACCAAGTGTAGCGAAAAAAGATTGCTCTCCGTTATGAGGAACAGCTCTGCTGACCCATCCCTAGCGCGGGGAAGCCGTGCTTTTGGCGGAGAAACTGTGTCAGACTATTGTGTCAGGACTCCTGGGGCAGAGAAGGTGAATGGAACGTCAAATCTGAAATGTACCTGGTGTGCTGCTGGGCAGGTGAGAAGTGGCATTAAATAAAGTCCCCAGAGGTACTTCCACAGCATCCGACCCAGTGTCTGGGGGGTTGTGTGACTCCAGGGTAGGCTCGGTGTCGCTGAGCGAAATCCTCATTCCTGGTTTTTCCTCTGAATGCCGTTCCTTCGTGCTGCTGGATGACGTACTTGCAGGCTTTGTCTCCGTCCTAGGCGTGCTGCCGCCGTAAGGAGAATGACGTGTGGTTGTTGGGCTGGATGGCTCAGGCACGTCCAAGCTGGGCAGTACTGGTGGTGTAAGAACTGGAGCCGTATCAGGATGGGACAGAATGACCAGACTTGGCTCGTAAGATGCTTTAGCTTTACTAGGGAAAGCGCTGAGTAATGTGCTGGAAAAGCAGGCGGAGGCTTCGGGGCTGAAATTCAAGTTGGGATAGAGGGTCTGTGCTTCTCCCTGGGTTACGGGAGAAACTGTGCTTTTCCCTCCAGCATAAGGAAACCCATCGGGCTGTGTGATGGTCACAACAGGTTTGGATAACTGTTCATAGTTGTTGGTGAACGCTTGGCTCAGACTGCCGCTTGCCAGCACAGGTGGGAACATGCCATCCATGGGAAATGGGAAGTCAGACCAAGTTGTGGCTCTTCCTGAAGCTTTCGGAAGTAGCGAAGGGCGTGTTTCTGGAGAGCGGGATGCACCAGAAAGCATTTCAAGTTCTGGTAAGTGGCTTTTTGCCTCCTCACTGTGATCTGGCACTTCTGATACTGACCTAGCTCCTGGCAAAAACACGTGAAATCCTGCCTTAGAAGGAAAAGCCTCGGCTGAGCTGTGCGGCCGTTCGTCAAGAATGTTTATCACCTCCCTGTCCACAGGCCTGGAGAGCTGGTCTGTGCCTGAAGCGGTGTCCCGTAGGAAATGGTATGTGGATAGTTCTGATTTACTGGAAAGGAAGTACGAGCCCGTCTTGGGCACGTGAACCCCCGGCTGCTCTAACGGCAAGGACATGCCAGAAGCTCTAGTAGGCAGCACTTGCAGCTCAGTGAAGAGAAGCATCGTTTTGGTAATCAGTGAGGGTGAAAGATCTGGAAAACTGGGGTCTGCAAACACAATAGATGCTGGTGGGTTAGTTGGCACGTGCCATGCTGACTCCATTTCTAAGGTGACCAAACTTGCTGGCTGGATATTATTCTGCATCGTGTAACCTGCCATGGTACTTTCTCTGTAGAAAGATGGTAAGCTCTGTGTAGGTGATGCTGCGAGTTGTGTGAGTAAGCAGCTTGGCACAGTAGAGGACAAAAGCCTGGAAACATCTCCTGCAGCTGGTCTCTGGGTCATTCCAGTTGGTTTTAATGTAGGTGTTGGTGTGACCATGAATTGCCTACGTTGTCGTCTTGGAGACTTTCTTTCAGAGTCACCTCTCTTAAGTATTCTCCAGCCTGCAATTTCATACCCCAGGAGCTGTGAGAGGTGACGTGAGTCAACGTTGTGTCGCAGGACTTGGATGAATTCACGGAGCACGGGAAACCCTCCACACTTCACAGGCCAGGAGAGTGCTACGTAATGGCTCGCCGTAAAGTCGATGTGCCCAGTGTCTTCAGCCAGTACGGTCGGGCTCTGTGATGCTCCGTGTGCTGAATCCGTGTATTGCAGCAGGGTCAGTAGGGAGGAATCCAGGTGGAGATACTCGGCCATCGTGCACACGATGCAGAGGCGTCTCTGTACTTCCAGGCTTTCTGCTCCGGTGGAGAGAATGATTTCAGCAGAAGTGATGGAAACTTCCTTCCCACACCTGATATTGAAAGTCCAAAATTGCACTGGTTAAGAGTCGTTTATCTGTCTCCCTGTTTTTGTGAAGATACCTGTTTGGATTTAGTCTATCAGCTTATGCACACATGTCACTCAAAATTTTACCTCCTAGCCCAGAGGTGCCTCCTACTGCATATGGATGTTTCCCATTCCATTTGCTTCACTGAGCACTGAGTTTGATCCTGTTGCTTGTGTACAACACAGCAGCAGGGGCTGAATTTACCCAACACTATCCTCGTTACGTGGACTTGGAAGTAATTCACTCGAGATACTCCCAGTCCATTAGACATCAGAGGTGTAGGTACTTAGGTTAAGGAAGTACCATCAGTGAAACAAGAGATACTCCCAGTCGGTTAAGACATCAGAGGCGTAGGTACTTCGGTTAAGGAAGTACCATCAGTGAAAACCGTCCCGTGGAGGCAATTCAGCGCCTTGCCGGGAGCCAGTCTCTCTCCCTGCTGACGGAAGAGCTCCAGTTCCTGGCAGGGGCGGGGAGGCTGGATACCACCACGCAGTGGCCACCTGGAGAATCAGTGCCACTGCTCTTTCAGTCTGCGTGCCCATGCTTGCTGCACGCTATGGCGCCGGGGCACCGCCGTCTCCCGCTTCTAATTCAGCATCGTCTACCTGTTAAATATTTTTAGGGTTTTTTGGTGTTTCCCTGATGTCATAATTCTGTGGTAGGAAGAAACCACTGTGTCAGGGAGCACCCATCTCTCTAAAGTTCCCCTACGCCCGACTAGGGCCAGAACCACTGGAAGCTAGCGGTACTCACTGGTAGCTCTTTGGCATATGGTTCAAGCTCCCCGCGGTGCCCAGGAATAAGACGCCGTCCTGAACGTGGATGGTGAAATTGCCGGCAGCTCCTGCTGGCTTCTGGGCACGCGTCCCTCCGGAGGCAGCT
>NW_010267798.1:5608-9144 GCF_000690775.1 Eurypyga helias
CCATCGGCAGTCCTTGCAGCCTGTTTGTGTTGGGGTCGAAGTCCAACCATTTTGGCAAGTCCGCCCCGCTGGCTGAGGTGACCTGCTCCGTGAGAGGGTGGCAGATAGGCAGAATTAGAGATAGGCAACGGCGCTACTACTCTAGTTTGACGTGTTGTACCTTGTAACTGGACAGAACTCCAGGTACAGCCACAAACGACCTATTGGGAAACCTAGAAACCACAGTGCCTCGATTTCCATGGGGTGCATGTTTTTCAGTGAAGCGGCAGCACTTGCTGTCTGGTTTTAGGGCCCTGCGTTCTCCAGTCTGCAGGTCGGTAAAATAAGTGTCAGGCAGAGGGGGTTGTTTACTCGCTCAGTACGTAACGGCTACGTTGGCAGTGAAGGATGGTGAGATTTCTGGCCATCACTTGTCTTTATTTCTAATCCATGCGAGGCACTTCTCCAGGAGGAGGTTTTTAACGAGTTCATTTTAAACATAAAGTGAGTGCCCACTTGCTGCCGGGTTGTACCAAGAAGTGTATTTAATAGCGTTACCTTGTATTGAGTTATCGCTCCCTGAAAGGCAAATGCTGGCACTGGATAATAGAATATTTTTCCCACAGGGATGGTTGCATCTGGGATTCCTTGCGGGCTCTTTGTTTCTTCGCCTCTGTGATGTGATCCCCTGGCAACCGCAGCGGGCGTGTTGACACAGACAGACACCAGTGCAAAGAGAAGAGGCACCGTGGGTAAGACTCGCGTCCCCGACCCCGAGGCAGGAAGCCTCGGGGGTTCCTCGCCCATCCTCGCCCCCGAGGCGTTCGGGGCTGCCACTTCAGTGCGCTTCGAGCTGTGGGGGAAAGGAGGAAAAAAACCCAAACCCGTATGCACGTGCGCCTTGGATCAGGCCACTCCGCCTCGCGGGGAAGCTGCCCAGCGTGGCGAGGCTGCGCGTGGCGTTTGAGGTTTAGATTGGGTATCAGGAAGAAGTTCTTCACAGAGAGGGTGGGGAGGCACTGGGACAGGTTGCCCAGAGAAGCTGTGGATGTCCCATCCCTGGAAGTGTTCAAGGCCAGGCTGGATGAGGCTTGGAGCAACCTGGTCTAGTGGAAGGTGTCCCTGCCCATGGCAGGGGGTTGGAACTGGATGGGCTTTAAGGTCCCTTCCAACCCAAACCATTCCATGATTCTATGTTACAACCCTGCCCTGGCTCCGTTTGGGCCACAGTGACGTCTGAGGAGGGTTGTAGGCTCTTCAAAAGCCTCGGTACTTACCATCGCTGCTCCCTGCAGCCGAAGGCTTTTCTTGGGAAAGCACCATGGAGCACAAAACCAGTTCGTAATGCTTTTTAACCCAGTTTCCTTCAGACTTGCTGTTGCTCCCATCTCCGCTTCTCTTGTGATAGAAGCACGCTTGGTCTCTAGGAGATGAAATGCTGTGCTAGGGCCTCGTCAGGGGGCCCCTCAACATATGGCTTAGAGGAGAGCCAGGTGAGCAGCGCAGCAACCTGACCTGCCGGGCTTTTGTGGTACGGTGGCGGTGAAGGGAGAGGGGAGCATAGCATATGGCAAACATTGTGAGGGCAAAGACGGGCCGGGAGTCAGTATCCTTCGCCTTGTAGCATTAGGGCTGGGCTTCTGACTTGCTACATGCGATGCTGCTTTTCCAAGAGGAAATAAAAGCGATAAGAAGTGGTAAAATAATTCCTGCAGGTGTGGCACGCTCATAAACCTGTGAGCGGCTTCCAACTTTTAGATGAGAAGGGCATACCATGCGCTTGGTCTGTCCTGCTTGGGAGGGCTTGATTTAACTGCACCCGGGAAGAAAATAACTGTAGGCAGCAGCAACATTTAGTAAAGCAACTGGCAGAGCTGGAGAAGCACGAGCAAAGCTCTTGGATCCAGAGAACGGCAGCTGCAGTGCGGGGAGTTCCAGCTCCTACAACAGGATGTCTTGAAGGCCATGGCCCTCTACTTTGGCTCTGCAAACCCAACGGCCATGGATCTAGGAATGAGGTCTTGCTCAGCTGGCTTTTAACCGCTATTTTATTTCCTTCTGCTTGTGGGTGTGTTTGCAGGGTGCTTTGTAGGAGCTGCCAACCTTTCTGGCGTGCTCCATTGCCCAGATCCCTTCTGTTTTAGCTGTGAGTTGAGCATGCTTTGGATGGAGCAAGAAATGGTAATGTAAATACTCCTGAGTATTCACTTGTAAAGACAAAATGATGCGTTATCTCCTAAAACAGTGGTTTACTCCACCCTGCAGTGTCCCCTACTGGATGTATACCCCAAAAATCCCTTAAAACCAGTCGCCCTGCTGAGCGGCATGCAGAGCTCAGCGAACATGCTTGAGGTGGTTGGCTGCCTTTGGGGCAGAGCTGAATCTGCACCCACCTAAGTCCGTTTCTGTTGCAACCGCGATTGGCTCTGAATAAATCACAAGTCGCGTTTCTTTCGTTATGCCCAGGCTGAGAACTTGCGTTATGCCCAGGCTGAGAAACAAGTTGCTGCACTCCAATCTCCGTTTTTCATTGTTGGTGTCTCCCGTGTTTTTCTCCCGCAGTCTCTAAGCGCCTAATGGCACATCCTCGTTCCCTGGTTACGAAACCATGAGAAGAGCGAGTAGGTGGTGGGGCAGAAGTTCAGGCTGGAGATGAGAGTTAGAGAAAACCGTTCTTATGCAAGGGAAGGGTGCTTGACAGCTGACTAATCTCTGCTAATGAATCTGCCTCCCGAGAGCTCAGTAAATATTGCCATGTAACCACGTATGAATCATCGGCGTGCTCCAAAACGATGGGAATGCGCTGAGATCCCTGGGTTGCTGTGAGCTGAAAGTAGTCAAAACCCACCTCCAGAAGTGCAACATTCTGCCCCAGCTCGGGGATCCCAGGGGGAGGTGGGGAAATGCCAGGGAGCTTTTCACCTGCTTGGATCCCTCCCGTGTAACTTCTGACCGACCGGCTTTGCCAGCAGCAGATACCGTGTATTTGCTCTGTAGTGTCAGGTGAGGCAGAATATTTTCACATTGCATGCCACCTTGGTGGTCAGGATCTAAACTTAATAAAACGTCGCGTGAATGTGCTGGGGAAGCTTAAAATAATGAAATTTTTACGTTTTCTCTGGAGACTTCCTGTAATCCTCGTTGCAGCACAATTACTGAGCTCATAATTAATTTTCTCTAGCTAAATTGCAGCAGAGGCATGTGGCAGTCTATTGGGTAAATGCCTCTTGATAAACCCAGAAACCATCCGAAGTGCCACCCTCTGGCTAAACATGGGAGGACTTGTGAAGAAATGTAGCTCCTCCAGAAACGAGGTCTCCTGGATTAAAGTACTTATTTTCCAACCAGAACCAAGAAATACCAAAGTTATATGGAATAACTTCATTCTTGTGTGATCTCATGACCACACTCAGTTGAACCAGGTACGTAAAAGTGTGTAAGCATATCCCAAAGCTCACCTGAATCAAACAGGATGTTTCTGGGGCACCTGTAAGTACTTGTGAAGACAAAAATGGCTTATTTTGTTTCATTTCCAGCTTTGGAAGCAATCTTTTTCC
>NW_010267798.1:9157-9681 GCF_000690775.1 Eurypyga helias
ACAACTCTGTACTACATTTCAAAGATAGGATTCTGAAACTGGAAAAAACCCACCCCTACATCCTCTGGTGCGACACCAAAGAACACAACTGACGGATACACTTGCTATCTTCTATTATCTTTGGGTTTTGTTTTTTTTTTTTTCCAGACCGACTCAGTGATCAAACAAGGGATGGGAAACATAAGTGGAAATCGTGACTGTCTTCTTTCCCTGGGCCTAGCGCTGCCTAAGTGCTCTCTTGTCGCTCCTCCTTAGAAGAAAGGGGGAGCAAATGTCCAAAGCTGCTCTGGGCAACGCTTAGCAGGCCGCCTTTGGAGGGGTTTGGGGTCCCCTGCAACATCCAAAATAGCCTAGAATGCTTGAGGTGTATGGCCTCTGCCACAGAGCAAGTGTGTTTTTCATGAGGTGGTTTTTTAAGATGTATTAAAGCCCTAGCACCCGGAATCCAGTAATTACTTGGCAGTTTTAACTTCTTTTAAGACATGTTGATAATTTGAACTGCTTTCTTTGCTGCAAAGGAATCA
>NW_010267799.1:0-278 GCF_000690775.1 Eurypyga helias
CACCCCAGGCCGTCATCAACACCATGTGCGGGCAGGGCATGCAGGCCATGAGCTACCTGGAAGCCAGCGCCTTCATCCACACCAACGGCTGCATCGACAAGCTGGTCAACTGGATCCACAGCAACCTCTTCCTCCTGGGGGGCATCGCCCTGGGGCTGGCCCTCCCCCAGGTACCGGGGCTGTCCACCCCCTTGGGGACTGCTGGGGAGAAGGGACCGTCCCGGCGCTCCGTGGCACTTGGGAGTTGCCCTAACGTTGGAATCCCAGGGAGTGGCAGG
>NW_010267799.1:359-1221 GCF_000690775.1 Eurypyga helias
CCCTCAGCACCTTCCTCTTCCTCTTCTTCAGCTGGTGGGCATCCTGCTGGCTCAGATCCTCATCAACCAGATCCGAGACCAGATCAAGCTCCAGTTCTACAACCAGCAGCACCGGGCAGACCCCTGGTACTGAGCTCCGGCACGGCCGGCATCCGGCACAGCGGTGGCTCGGGGAGCCGGCATCTCGGCGGTGGTTTTCCAGACCCTGGATCTGTAGGAGGAGCTGGAGGGGCTTTGCCTGGAGAAGAGGGAGGTTGGAGCGGGCTGTGTGCGGTGGATGCTGTGCTCCAGAGACCGTTGAGCTGGTGAGGGTGCGGGTGCCAGGCTCGGCCGGGACGTGCCGTGCTGCTGTGCCGCGTTTGGGGACTGAATCAGCCCCGGTGAACTCTGTCTGTCCGTCCGGGGGGGCTTAGCGCTGGTGGTGCACGAGGCAGGTTTGCACTCGGATGTGCTTCCCGCCTCTTCCGCTGGAGTTGGGTGTCTTGTCTGTCCGACCATGCACCGAGCTGCCTCCAGAACGGGGGGTGTTCTCCCTCTCGCTGGGTCCCGCAGACGCCTGTCGGCTCCATCTCGGTGCTCCGTGGGGACAGCCGAGGGCTTCGCTGTTGGGGAGCAGGAGCCAGCGCCTGCGTGTCCACCCTGGAAGAAAGAACATGAGGATGTCCTGCCCAGGGCTGACCTGTGGGTGGGGGAGGTCCCCTCTGTGCCCAGGGGGGCTCAGACCCTTCCACGGGGTGCTGAGCCCTGCGTGGAGGAGGGGACACCCCCATCTGAGGGGCTGGTGCCGGGCTGTGACGTTTCCCTTTGCTTCCATGGAGAATAAAGACACGAGGCCGGACCCTGCGATCTCTGCCGGGCTGTG
>NW_010267800.1:0-5875 GCF_000690775.1 Eurypyga helias
GTCCTCTACCCGACACTCCTCGTGGGCGCTGCAGAAGACCTCCTCGCACTCCACCACCCCGCCGGCTTTGCAACGGCACCTCTCCCGGCACGAGGCGTAGAAATCCTCACCCTTCTTGTAGTAGCGGCCCTGATGCTCGCAGCCGCACTCGCCCACCGGCACGCACTCGTCCCCGCTCA
Organism: Eurypyga helias; assembly: GCF_000690775.1. Taxonomy (NCBI): domain Eukaryota; kingdom Metazoa; phylum Chordata; class Aves; order Eurypygiformes; family Eurypygidae; genus Eurypyga; species Eurypyga helias. The sequence continues at coordinate 180 of NW_010267800.1, forward strand.
GGACGAAGCCCTCGTCGCAGAAGCAGCCTTCGACGCACAACACCGACGCGCAGCCCTCGGGGGCAGGTCGGCTCCGACACGTGGCCGGGCAGCTGCTCCCGCAGAGCTCGTAGTGCGAATGAGGGGGGCAGGAGGGGCCTGCAAGAAGCAGAGGAGAAAATACGAGGCCTCGCTCAGTTCTGCTGCTGAAATTATCCGGGTGAGTATTTCCACCATTGCACCGAGGTTTCGGGGGCAGATGCAAGCAAGTCTCAGGTGGTGGAGCACCAATATCGCTCTGGAGGGTGAAGGGGATTTATTTTGTGGTCCCCTTCCTTGGGTGAAGGAGGAACGTGGAGGGCAACAGGGATTTAATACGCTCTGTTCCGGGAAGGAAGAACAAATTTTGCATCAGGAATTAATTAGAGGGAATTTTCCTACCCCCATATTTGCATCTAAACTTACTGTTTGGCCTCGGGGCTGTAGAGGGAGAGAATAAAATAATTTTGGAGGGAATGGTTGGAAACGGGGCAGATAAATCCTGTTTTTCCATCAGCCCAAAGCCCAGGGGGTAAATTTGAGCCAATCTTGAGTGGTTGGGCATCAGTATTGCTCTGGAGAGAGGTGGGGACTGAGTTTGCATTCCCCTTCCTGGCATTAAGGGGGAATCCGGAGGGCAACAGGGATTTATTTTGCACCGTTGCATGAAGGAAGGAAGGGATTTTGCACTGGGAAGGAGTAGGAGGGCATTTCCTCACATCCTTGGTTACATCTGAACTCATTGTTTGGCCTCAGAGCTGGTGGAGGGAGAGGATAAACTAATTGCACCACAAGCAGATGTTAGAAACGGGGCAAATGAACCCGATTTTGGAAGTGGTTTGTGTTTCCGTTGGCTCTAAGCAAAGTCAAGAGTGGGTGTTTGGGCTCAAAACCTTATTTCCGTGGCCAAGAGCAGAGGAATCCCCTTCTGGCCCCACTCACCGCAGAAGGACGGCGTCCTCCACTGCTCGACGCCGATGCCGCGGCTCTGGCACTCCACGACGTAGGCAGCGATGGCTTTGCACAGGGTGTGCCGGTGGCCTTTGTAGTGGCATGCGTCAAAGACGCAATCCTCCAGGAAGGGCACGGGGTCGATGGTGCTGTGGCAAGCCCGGAAGGGCCCCCCGGTCCTGGCGATCACCCCGCAATAGCCATCACCGCGGTAGGGCTGCTTCTGCTCCTCGTTGCACACCGGGCAATCCCCTACGCAACCGGCTGAGCAACCGGGAACGTCTCCCACCTTCCAGCTGTCGGCCAGCTGGATTTCGTCCGTGGCCCGTTTGCCGTCGCGGGTGATGAAGTCATCGTCGGCGTTGCCGTTGGCGTTGCCGCAGAGGCCGCAGACGGCGCCGGCGTAGGCGTCGGGGAGGATGACGCGGGCGTAGCTGTACCAGTCGAAGCTGACCCGCAAGCCGAAGGCGGTGCGGACGAAGCCGTGGACGCCGCTGTGGTAGAGCTCGAACTCGCCCTTCTGGGTGAACGGGAGCTCCACGAAGATGCCGTTGACCTGGGGGGGGTGGTGTGGAGGACAAACACCTCATGCAAAAGGCTCAAGATTTGGGTGTTTTTGCAAAAACTTTTGTGCGGGGAGGATTCCTGGGTGAATCAGTGGAGATTCGAGTGGTTTTTGTCAAAGTCCTTGTCACAGGGAGAATTTCTGGGGAAATTCAAATCAGTAAAATTTGGAATGGTTTCGGTAAACACTTTGCATGAGGAGAATATCCAGAAAAAAATTTCCAATCGCTTGAGATCTGGGGGGTTTTGAAAAACCCAGGAAGGATTTCCAGGCAAATACGACTTACGTATCGCTTGAGGTTTGGGCATTTTTGCAAAATCCTTTGCCCAAGGAGGATTTCTGGGCAAATTCAAGTCAGTAAAATTCGGGCTTTTAGGTAAACACTGCACGAGGCGAATCACCAGGGGAAAAAAAAAAAAAAAAAAGCCAAATTGCTTGATATTTGGGTGTTTTTGCAAAAATCCTTTCGCATGAGGAGGATTTGCCGTCACAGGGCTCTGCGTCAAGTGGAAAATATTATTGTTCGGAGGGGAAAATAAAGAGTAAGTTGTAGCTGACCCTTTTGTGCAACACTTCGGCAGAAACGAGGCGGGAACCGAACTTTTCCCAGAGCGATTGAGTCAGTTGGCAGCTGCCACGGGGAAAGGAAATATCAGCTCAGAAAGCCGCGTGGGAGCGTAAGAAAGGAAGCCGAAATCGTCAAGCAAAGTGGATGCTTTAGAAAGTGGAAGTGGCGTTGCCATTATTCGTGGCTGTTTCTCGCTGGCTTGGTTTGGCAGAGCGAAAAATGGGCTTTTTTTCAGCACATCATAAACAAGTTGTAGGGTTTTTTTCCTTTTTTTTTTTAATACGAGCCTCTTGAAATGCTTAAAAATAAGGTGTTTCAATCCCAACTGGCTGCTCAGGGCTCCCTCTGGAGACACCAGAAAGAAATTGAGGCTTCCACAGGGGTGTACATGAGTTAAAAAAGAAGGATTTGGGGGAAAACGTATCAAATCAGCACTGTAGGTGAAGTTTGCGGGGGAACCTCGGCGGACACCCACCTTGACCTTACGCGGATGCTCCTGGCTCATGCTGATGACGTTGCCGTAGACCTCCAGCGTGACGGTTTTGGTGAAGGACACGGCTTTGCTCCCTCGGTTGTTGTTCTCCACCTTGATGGTGAAGGGGACCAGTTTGGGGTCCTGGGTGCAGAGGGCTGCGAACTGGTAGATGCACGTCCCTTGGAAGTCGTACCGCAGCCCGTCGAAGGTGGTGTAGTGAGGATCGCCCGTCCCGATGCAGGTGAAGTACTTGTTCGCCCGGCAGCTGGGGACGCCGTCGACCGGGACGCATTTCTCATGGGCCTTGCACCCAGCCTTCTTGCAAGCCACCTTGCCCCCCGCCTCGCATCGGCACCGACTCTGGCAGCTCCCGTCTTCCCAAAACTCCTCCCGGGCCTTGTAGGAGCGACCATTGTGGAAACACCCGCAGGTCTCCGCTGGGACGCACGCGTCGTTGTGGAGGACGAAGCCCTCGTCGCACTGGCAGCTCGCCGCGCACGGCTCGCTGCAGGACGTGGGGGCTTTGGGGTTGGCGCAGGTGGCGGGGCACGCTGTCCCACAGGCCTCGAAGTGGCTGTTTTGGGGGCATCTCTGAGCTGTGGGGGTGATATTTGAGAAAAATCTCAAGAAAAAAGGGTGACACAAAGTATGAACAAAGTTCTTCGGAGGGACATCGGGCTCCTACGTTGGCTCAGCGGGTGCCTACAAGGGGTTTGGGGTCCCTGAGACACCCCATGGGGTTGGCCCTGAAGAAAACCCTTCATAATTCTGTGTGTTATGGACATCCAGAATCAGATAAGGTGCGTTTTGGGGTGGTTTGACAGGAAAAGAACATCACAATCCTTCCCCCATGCCAGAGACATGGGTTGACACCTACAAGCATCAACCCGGCGGGCTGGGCAGCAACTCAGGCACCGGCGACTAGATCCCTGGGCAAATCCCCTTCTTTCTCCCCTGGGAATACTTGGGGACCCCCCCACCGGTGCTCACCACAGCCTGCCGTGTCCTGCAGCGTCTCCTGGTCTCCACAATCCTCCTGGCAGGAGGGATCTCGCCAGCTCTCTGCCCAATCCTCCACGCTGGCAGCCCGCGTGCCATCGGGGAGCGTCGCCTCATCCTCCGTGTCCTCGTTGAAGTTCCCACAGAGGCCACAGGTGGCCCCGAAATAGCTGCTGGGCACCGCCACCATTACGGCCCAGTCCTCGTCGTGGGTCACCTGCAGTCCAAAATCCGTCTGCAGGATGATCCGACCCTCGTTTTGGGAGATCTGGATCTTCCCTGCGTCCAGAGTGGCCGGGAGGCTGGTGGGTTTGTTGTTGACCTGGGAGTGAAAGGAGAAGGAGAGGGATTCGATCTCAGCGGGTGGTCGCTTGGCTAAGAGCTCAAAAGCCCCCCAAGAAAGTATATAGATACAGTCAGAAAGAGGAATTTCCTTCAGGAAGAAGCAATAATGAGCGTAAATGAGCAATTTTGCCCCGTGTCCTGCAGATCTTGCAAGGACTTTAGGGAGAAAAGGTCAAAAGCCAAATGTGTCGTGGGAGAACAGACTCCAACCCCTGAGCGTAAAATCTCGTTGACGTTAAGACCCTGGAACCGCCCGGCTGAGGTAAACCACCTCGACCCGGGTAAAATAGATTTATATCACACCTAAACTCCCTTTTTTGGGGTAGATCCCCATGGTTGGTAGACCCCATGGATAAAGCCAACCTCGTGGTAGAGTCACAGCCTTAAAATTGCCTTTTTCCTGACGGGAACTAAAAAGTGAGCGCGGATCAGTGGGAGACGCCTCTGAGGGTCTCTCGCGTCGGGTAGAAAACACCCTCCCCTTTGCCACGTCTTGGCTCGTAAAGCGAAATATCCCCATGTCCACGGTGACGGTGGTTCTCCTCCTTTTTCACTTTCAACCTCACCCACCACAGCGTTTTGTCCTCTTCCACCTGGCTCAAAAGACTTTGTATGGAATAACACCGCCCCAGCCTGGGAAAACCCACCTGGATTTTGCCTCCCTCTCCTCGGCGGATGGAGATGTTGTAGGTGGCCACGTAGACGTTGGTCAGCCCCTCCTTAAAATTGCCTTGGCTCTTCTTCTCCTCCACGACGAACGGCACCAGGGTGGGATCCTCGCCGCAGTACTTGGCAACGGTGTAGGCGCAGCCAGCCCGGATGTCCACGGTCGCCCCGTCGAAGGTGTGGTATTGCGGGGACGGCGACCCCGTGCAGGTGCCCATGTAGTCGTGCGAGCACACCGCCTCCCCTTTCTCCATCTTGCACGTCTCCTTCGGGCGGCATTTCACCAGCCGGCAGGGATCTGGGAGGAACCGCGCACCGTTATTCCTGGGGGTGACTCTGCTGCCGGCTGCGGCCGCGGGGACGGTGCCAACGTCACCGTCACCGTCGACGGTCAACCAGCACCTCCCGGTCCCCGCGACACTGAAGCAGAAATCTATCCCGGGTCGGCTTGGCCATCTTAAACGTAGACTGGAACGTCTGGGTCGATCGTTTAAGGCTCTTCCATTGATCGTTTAATTACAGAGGGTTAATTTTTAGGTTATTGGTAGATAAAACATCATCCCAGGTCGGTTTAGTCACCTTGAGCGTAGGCCTGAGCCTCTGGAACTCAAGGTTCCTTTCATTCTTCGCTTAATTACGGATGATTTACTTATAGGTTACTTATAGGTGACGTATTTATAGTAGAAACATCATCACTGAAAACAGTCCAAAGCCACGTTGGGTTAATCACCCCCTTTAGACCCGCCTAGCCTTGCGCTACGGGAGGAAAGCTGAATTTCAGCTTAAAACAGCTGATTTTGGACACTTTCCTCGACGCGAGCTCAGCGTTGATAAGCGATAGGGAGTGGTTATCAAGGGTTTGAGGGTAAAGTGGAGCTTTTTGGGGCTGGATAAAAACCAGAGGCAGGAAAGGTTAAATAAAAAATAAATAGATAGATATAAAAATACATAATTTGCGGCAAAGAGCCCAAAGCATGAACGTACACCTGGAAATTCCTCAAATATCCCCTCAGCCCTGGGTTTGTTCCCGGCAGCAACCGAATTTGACCATTTCGGAGGGGATTTTGGGGGGCAGTGGAACGGTTTGGGGATGTTTTAGCCAGCCGGCT
>NW_010267800.1:5896-6486 GCF_000690775.1 Eurypyga helias
AGACTCCTAAAACCGCGTGGGTTTGCCTTGCGCTGCCCAGCACGGGGGCGGGAGGGAAGGAAAAGGGGGGGCGAAGGGAGGCGGAGGCGGTCGCGGGGTGCTCACCGCTGTCGCAAACGGCTGCCGACCCGTAGGCTCTCTGCTCCCGGATCCCCACGCTGAGCAACCCGAACGGGGCCGTCTTGTGCTCCACCGTATGGGCGGCGAACTGAGCCCCCAGACTCTGCCCGGCCCAGGAGTAAGCGGTGCCCGGGACGGGGCGCCACACGACGTTTGCCCACGGGATCCCGTTGAGCGTTATCCCCGACGTCTCCGAGGTCTTGGCTATCAGCAGCGCGTAGTTGTCGTAACCATCCAGGGCGAAGATTTTATAGGAGCGGCAGTAGCTGGAGATGTCTGGAATGGTCATAAAAAACGGGACGTAGGAGGTGGTGCCTTTATTACCTCCGTCGGCGAAAAAAATGACCTGGATGCCAGCGCTGGCAGAGAGGTACAAGGTATTTAGGGCCTGGAGCCCGTAGAGCGTTGACCGGCCGGGCCGTAGCTCCCTGACCGTCTCGGTGTCGCCGTGGCGAGACTCGACGCGCGTC
>NW_010267800.1:6503-6756 GCF_000690775.1 Eurypyga helias
TAGACGAGTTCGGACTGAGCCTGGAAAGGCAGCGGCGGCACGATGAAGGTGGTTCCCCAGCTGGAAACGGGCTGGAGCTGCTCCACCAGATGGTCGCAGCGGGTAAACCTGGCCAGGCAGGTGTGACCGGTGAAGGCGGCCACGGGTTTCCGCGCCACGATCCTCGTGCCGGACACGTCGGACGGGCTTTGGAGCTGGGCCGCTTGGAAAGGCTCCAACGTGATGGTGAGCAGCGATCCCCGGGGGTAAGAGC
>NW_010267801.1:0-626 GCF_000690775.1 Eurypyga helias
GCCGGCGCGCTTCCCGCGCTTCGGGGCCGCGCGGAAAGGGGCGGGGCTACCCGTGAGGGGGAGCGCGGGAAGATGGCGGGCTGGTTGCCAGGCAGCCTGAAGGCCCGGGTTGAGAGACCTCAGTAGTACTCAAATCGGTCAAATACCCAAACCCGATGTGTCTATACACGTCTGCCCACTGTCTGTTAATAACGAACCTGTCTCATCTCCTACCCAAACGGGGCCAGAAAGGGACAGGCAGCCATGGTCTCACGGTGCTGTGCGCCTGTGCCCCTCAGGCCAGCACAGAGCCCAGGCAGGGCGATTGCCCCATGCCCACGCCTTCTCCCCCCGGCTTTAAAAACTTAATTTTCTTCCTTCCCTTCCACCCGCTCACCAGCTCCAATCTGACGGAGATACCTCATCAGTCACTGTTGAGTCCAGAGGGTGCATTTTCCCTCAGTTGTGCGTCCAGCAGCACCTCAGGGTTCAGCCCAATCTCTCACTTCTTACCGGTTTGAGGTGGTACCTTCATAGCCCCAGCCCCCGCCACCCCCGTACAGCGTAATTACTGAAGCACATAAAGCAGTTATAGCAGGAATTTATCACTTTCAGGTAGAAATACTCCCGGCCAAATAAAAGATAGC
>NW_010267801.1:636-3677 GCF_000690775.1 Eurypyga helias
GATTTATAACAGGCTTACTGACATTTCGCATCGAGAAGCTCCACCAGTGAATAAGCATCAAGCCATAAATCTCGGAACAAACATGATTAAAGCGAGCGAGTTATTCTTTGAGGGAAGTTCATCATAAAAGGACGTGGCGGTGCGGAGCCGCAGAATTTGGTTGGCGTCAGTTATAGAAAACAGCTGTCAGAGCGGCATCCCGGCAGCCCGTCTGAAATTTCAGTGGCATTTCTTGTCCTGCGTCTGCCTCCATTTGCAGGTGGATGGTTTCCCTGCTCACTAGGCAAAGTAGAAGCGGCAAGATGACAGGTACCACCGCTCAGCTGAGCGATGGCAGCCCGATGAGAGGGACTAATTTGACCACTGGTGGCAACTGGGCCATTTTTCACAGCTGTAACCTCCTCTAGAGAGAAGGTCTTCTACATAGATGGGTGTTAAATCGATGCTGAAAACATTCCTTAGTAAGTTATCCTTGTCTTCCAAGAAAGAGGTTCTTTAGCTTTCAGGTCTCACACTCCTCCAGTTTGGTAGTTCGTTCCCTCTGTAGCTCCTGAACACTGGGGATTTCTTTTCTTTATTTATGGAAGGTTAAATATTCATCTTTGCTACTAATATTAGCCAGAGGTGCAAGGAGAACAATGTCACACAGAATGGAAAATCATGAAATCCCTCGACTCCAGTGATCTGAGAAAATTTGCCAGTGTCATCTGAGGCAAGCTGACGCATCACAGGGTGAAACACTGTCACGCTGATTTGAGTGACGGTGTCTTCAGCTTTTATTAAACCAATGCCGTCATACCTCCTAACCTGCGTGCCCCTAGCAAACACTGTCTTGGCTTTCTCTGCATTGATGGTAACTCCCAGGCCTTACCCATGAGACAGGAACCCGTTGAGGTGTTAAACAACAGCCTGTCCTTTGCAAGTGACTCTTCCCTTGCAGAATCGGGGCCTGAGCCCTGAGGAAGAGGGACGGATAGAGGTGTCCCCATCCGCAGACATCTCCAGGCGCAGAGAGGAGGGCGGTTTGCTGTCATTGGCGGCACAGTAGCTGCATCTGTGAGCTTGGATCCAGCCGTGAAAAGTGCGGTTTTATCCCTGTAATAGCCTGTTGTTTTCTGGTGCTCAGGAACACCCACCCCCCCCCACTGCGTTAATAACACTGAGCAGCGTCCCCTTTGCTAACGGCCTGTCATCCTGGGCAGTAGTGACCGGCAGGCCCTTTGCCATGGAGGGAAGCAGCTCTGGGGAAAGAAACAACAGCCGCAGAAGTGAGTGTGGAAGTAAAACAACACTAAATGCAAACCGTACCATGTTAAGAGACTTGCGTAGGTGTCGGATGCTGCCGGGCAGCAAGCGGGCCTGGGCATGTTCCTGGCAGGAGCTGACTGCGGTGAGCTGGTTCAAAGCACAGCATCCTCCTTGTCTATCCCATAGGAGAAAAGGGACAGGGAGAGAGGCTCCGGGCTCTGACCTGCCTAAAGGACACCTTGTCCCCAAGCCCAGTGAGGGGGGGACTCACATGACACGTGGGATTCTTCCCATCCTTTGTGCATGCGCCAAAACATCTGGCTGCAGAAGAGGGATGACAGCGAGGGACACAGCTGGACAGGGCACCCTCACTTCTTTCTGTGGGCTGCAGGGAATGGAGCTGGGACAGGGACCTGCTCCTTCATGCTGCCAAAACCAGGATAAACTCACAAAATAAGCTAAACCAGTCATTTGTCCCTTAAAAATGGATAGTTGCTAGATGCAACCTTAACAACTTACTCCCTCTTACTTGACCATTGTGTGCCCACCCTGTGTCCAAAAAATCAGTGCCCAGCATCTCCAGGTGCACCGGGGTTCCTGAAAGTTGGCAAAGGGCCTTGCTGCCGCGACGAAACTTCACCGCAATTGGAAGCGTTGAGTGCAGGTTACAAACAACACTTGATCCACAGATCTCTTGAGTCAACCTGGCATTTATGTTCGCAGGATATGAGATGCCGATATATACTGCAGAGGACAACAGAACAGATAAGTGCCTCGTCTTCCTTTCCTGCGGCTGAAATATGTTTAGTGTCCCTCTCAATAAATCCACGTGTGCGCACGTCGTCTGCATCGTGCAGAGGCGTTATGTGCGAGTTTACAAACATTTACAACGAAGTTAAGCTGAGGGAAAGCACTGCCCCTGGGCAGCCAGCATCTAACAAATACTTGTGTTCGAGAAAGATGTAAAAGTCACGAGTGATTCATTCTCCCTAATTTTATAAAGGTTAGGGAGTTGGCGCTCTTGGAAATCTAAGAAACATCTTCCTCTGCAGTGAATTACTGCAACCGATTGGACATCAGAAGCCAAAAAAATGATGCACACAACAGGGGAAAGGGAGAAATATATCTCTAAATTTGGTTTATGCAGTATTCAAAGTACAAGTAAAGCCATTCCAGGCAGTATAAGGCCCACACACTTTAAAATAAATGCGTGGCATGACAGAAAGCCAGGGAAACGGTTCCAGCGGTGGTGTGATATAGTGCGACAGTCGCGCTCGCTACTTGCATGAATCAGCCGCTCTGCACCCCGCCCCGGCGACGCTCAGCTTCGCCGCCCTAAACTGATGATGTGATTTTCAAACGATGAGGGGCTTCAGAGCAAAACCGAAGGATGGGGCTCGGCTGACGAGGAAAGGGAAAACATACTCCTCTACCTCGTGCTCTGTTCCAAAGCGTTGCCCATCTGGTGAAGACCCTTTTATGTAAATACACCGATGCCTGACATTTTATTCACTAGCAAAGTTCCCCGGCTGTTTTTAAATAAATATACAATTATTACGTGATTCATCGTGTAACAGGAAGGAGCGTCCAGAGGGAGGCACTTCTCTAGCTCCCACAATTTACCCTGGGGTTAGAAGAGCCTAAGCATCTGCAAAGAGGAGGTCCCTCTCCTCTTGTCCACCTGAATATGGAGCACACCCCGAAACCACCGTGCCCCGCCGGGAAAGGGAGCTCAGCACCAATGTGCCAAGCACCCACAGCATGCGACAGGATGGATCTGCTTCAGACGGAGA
>NW_010267801.1:3708-31833 GCF_000690775.1 Eurypyga helias
GAGGAGGAGCAGCCTCACGCTTTGCATTCCCTCTTTCCCCAGATGTCTGAATCAAAGCCTGTAAGAAGCTTTGTTTGCTCCTTGGGCCGCAACCCTGGGGCTGATTTCGCTGCGTGCCCAGAGCTGGGTCCCAGAGGCATCGTGGGCCACGGCACCGACTCTAAAAGGCACAGGGCTGCTGCGATCATTTGGCGCAGTAACTGGTCAGGGCCATCAGACCAGCAAGTTTTAAGATTCCAAATATTGAGGGATCTGATCACCGAAAGGAAAAAATAATAATGTCTATTACGCTTTCAGACTAAGCAGGACAGTCAGCATTGCATTACACGGCATTAAATTATGAGTCGACTCTCGATAGCAGGAACATCTGCTGGTGTTAGACATGGCATTTTTAATTAAAGGCAGCAGCAGAGAGGCTGCGGTTCATCGGTTCTGCTTTCGCCGCGCGAATCGCTGAATCCAAAGGGCACTTGTACAGAAGCTTTGGCTGGAGCACATGCTCTGGACCTGGCACTGCAGAAGCCGGAACGGAAAAGCATCCGAGGTGACAGGTGACTTAGAGCTGCACCCAACGTGGCCTTCGCTTCTGCTTTTTCCAGAAGAGGGAGTTTTAACCTTCCAAAGGGATAAAGGTTCGAACAGGGAATAACTTGCAGCCCCTGTCAGCTGCCCACCCAGACCCCTGGCTCTAAGCAGGACCAAAAATCGCCATCAGACCTGGGCCAGGGATCTGAGCATGGCTGGAAAATGCCCAAAGCCCCCGGCAGCATGGATACATCCCAGAAATACCTGTGCGGATAGACCCAACGCCCAAAACGGCCTTCCCTTCTTCCACCTACTACTGTCCCAAGGCAGTCTGACAAGCCTGGGTCATGGCCAGGCAGTCTCCTTTGACGGGACTCAGCGTACCTGTATATAAAATCTGAATTCTAGATCTGTTCGCGAAATGCCAGGTCTTAACTCGGCTCGGTGCGCAGGCAGAGATGAGGAGCAGGGAAAAGCTCTCATCTCAGGGCATGGATGGCGGAAATGTCAGGCCCCAGTGACGCGCACGGCTGCCTTCCCGTCGGAGCGGAGGGGGCCAGGATTTCCCTCGACGAGCCCTGCAGATGGTGTTTGTTTGCTCAGCCACGATAGAAAAGGAAAATATTTGGTGCAATCTGCTAGCAGGCAGAGGCAGACATATGGTCGGTGCAACGCAAGCCTGGATGCTTGGGAGAATGCCGTCAAAGCTTTGCGGCAGCTTTCAGATGTTGGATTGCCCCTGTGTGGGATACAAGCCCAAGAAAACCTTGGAAGAACCTGGGTGCAGTTTTTGTACAGTGGCTGCTGTGCCTTGAACCCTGTTATTATTAGCCCCGCTTTAATTAGTTCTGTTGTACTATCCCAGTTGCACCGGCGTTATTATAATTAACCCAGTTTTAATTAATGCCAGCTTCAGCTCTGGCTCAACGCTTGGAGAAATCCTCACTGGTTCTACGTCCGTTCATCTGGAACACACAAAACACAGGTCAAAACCGACAGAGGCGGTTAAAGGCACTCAGTTGCGCGTTTGGAGACGGTGGGGCCAAGGTGTGGCTGCGGCATCGCTTTCGTTCTCTTTACCTGTGACTTACGAGCCTGTTTGCGCACGCGTCGTTGCAGCATCAAGCCTGTGGGAAATCTCTGGGCCATCCCAAAACATAAAATCCCTTTTATTTCCCTTTTAGTTACATTTGAAAACCCCAAACCCCAATTCTTCTTGTTTCTGTTTCCCAAATGCCAAGGCCTATTTCTTAATCAGGACTAACCTCCAGGTAAAGCAGCGCTGGTGACATTAAAGGTTTCAGGGAGGCATCCTGGCTGTGCCGCGGGGGCGGTGGGAGCAGTGGACCACAGCTCCGGAGCTGCGATGGGGCTGTCACACGTGCCGTGATGGGTCCCTGCACCCATTTGGAGCCTCCGTGTCCATCCCATGCTAAGGGAAATTGGTGAGGGCAGCGCACGTTCCACTGTAAAGATTGCTTTTTTGGGCGTTACGGGTTTTTTTTTAAAAGAAGCAAGCAGGATCATTTCTTTTCCATCAGGATTTAATTCCCTTTTTCCCTGTATGTCTCCTCTTGAAGATGTACAGCCAAGCTTCCCCCTGAAGTCTTTGCTTTTAGATTTACCTTGTGGTTGCTGTGTGCTCCTCAAGGTCAGTCAGGGATCCCCACGCTGACTGTCAGGGCTCGGCAACTCCCGTTTCATCGGGATAAAGCAGATTACCGGGACTGCAGGCACTGGGCTCATTCCAGGTGGAAATTTGCCATGACTTGTTAACAGCAAACCTGCCTCACTTTGAAGAATTCAAGTTATTTTGGGGGGGGGGGTTGAGTATGCCTGAGCGCTCGAGGGCAGGGGCAAAAGCACGCACACAAAGCGTGCAGAGCATTTGCCCAACTCGCTTCCTAGCAAAAGGAAACCAAGGAACAAAAGCACCAGCACATCTGTATGTGTTCACAAGTAATTTATTTTTTTAAATAGGTGGGGATATGCTTTTTTCTGCACTAATCCATAGTAAATCCAAATTAACGCGATAGCAGTTCCTGATGATTTATGTTGTTATAATAAATAACAGCAACCGCATGCAGCTTAGTTGATGATTAATGAACCTTATTTACAGCGTGCACAGCTCAGGTCTGCAGTTTACACTTGCAAACATCAAAGGAGAGTTCAGCTTTCGTTTTCACCTGTATTTTAAGGCCACGTCGTAAATCCTGCACAAGCAGCCTTGACGGCTGCACTCTAATCCCCAAACAGGATTGCTGTGCACTGCCGGAAGAAATGCCAGCCTGACCTGAGCGCTGCAGGGGCTGTTCCCCTTCGGCCTGGGGAGCGCAGCCGGCTTCATCATCCTCTGATTTCCCTACCGCGCGGCTCACTTCTGAGGCAAGTGGGATGGTTGGTGAGCTCCTTCGCAGAAGAACTCCCCGCCCAGAGCCTGTGCACATCCCCAGCCCTGCGCCCGCAACAGCAGCTCTGATTTATCAGGCTGAGGAGTGATTACAGAAACTCAGCAGCCCTGGGATGACAACTCTCCTGCTTAACTTCGCATGGGAAGGGGTGGTGCGTGTGCAAAGGGGCACTACGGTGAAGCTGGGCTGGTTTCAAAGCACAGAAATTACCTCGCGTGGCAACTATGCGGGGAGCAAACTGTGCCATCCCTCTTCCAGATGGCCGTCCCTGAGCCGTTTCCAACACCCCCATCCCTGCAGGCATCTTGGGGCCCAGCTTGGGCACATTAAGGCCCTTTGAAGGTTTGGGCTTTTTTTTTTTTTGTGGTTGTTTATTGTTTGCGGAGGGGGTTTTTTTCCCCCTTCTGAAAACACCATTTTCCAGCTTAAAACCAAAGCTTGATGGGAGAACAGTTCACCAGGAGCCTTGGGAGCACAAATTCTGCCTAGTTTTCAGCCTCAAACCTCCCAGGGAAGGTCCCTGTTGCTGCAACTCCAAGAAATTCCCTAATCCACCCCAGTTTCACAGATCCCACTGTATAACCCAACCCTGAGGAGTTGGAGGTTCCGTTTAACCCAGTGAACCACAGACAGGCAAGCAGGGTGGTTGATAGCGAACCTACAAGCTTTGCCTTCACTGCCATCCCCCGATGCGAGGTGAAGAGCTGTTTACAGGTAAAACAAACCTGCTCGCGGAGTCTGTGATGAGGATGCTCAGACGCTGAAGCCGTAGGAAGGAGGCTGAAGGAGAGGCCTCGCTGCCCATGCGAGGGAGGAGACGGGTACGGCTGCTCCAGCGCCTCCAAGCGAGGGTTATCGCAGTGTGAAGCACCAGCCTGTGAGTAACCTCTCCCTTTGCAGCGCTGCGCTCCCCGGAGAAGCTTTAGTAATTTCTAGGGAGGCTCTGAAGGCTAATAAAAATAAATGAATAAAGAAGTCAGGCCCAGCAATCGCTCTCTTCCTTTTTCGTGGCAAGCCTCGAGCTGCCCTTGGCTGGCTGATGAGGTGTGGCTCTGACTTCCCAGGTGCCTGAAGCAGAACGGATTCAGCGGCATCGCAGCCTGCTTTGCGGTGATGGATGGGAGTGATTACAATTGTTAATCTCATTGAGGCTACGGTCTCCAATTTTGCTCGTCTTAACAATATCGAAGGGGCTTAAAGAAACACTTGAGGAGGAGTATACGAAGATGAATGAAGCATGTGCTTCTGCACACTCATCAGTACGGGGCACCCAACACAGGAAAGATATCGACCAGTTGGAGAGTCCAGAGGAGGCCACAAAGATGCTCCGAGGGCTGGAGCCCCTCTCCTATGGGGACAGGCTGAGAGAGTTGGGCTTGTTCAGCCTGGAGAAGAGAAGGCTCCAGGGAGACCTTATAGCACCTTCCAGTGCCTGAAGGGGCCAACAAGCCTGGCTCCGAGGCCAGGCTGGGTCACCCCAGGAGCTCAGCAGAGGAGCAGCCCACCACTCGGTGATGCAAACCTGCGTGTAACCCCGATGGAGCCCTCATGGATGTGGGTCAGCAGGCAGCTCTGCGACACTGGTCCTCTCAGCACGGGTCTATTTGAAACTGCGCTGGTGTAATTAAAGGTAGTCTACTAATTGGATGCACAAGCCTAAGGGAGCCCCTTTAATTGCATTTCATTCTGGTTGGTATCATTTTCAGTTAACTTCACTGCTGTCTTGCACAGGAATAACCCAATGGGGTCTGGATACCGAGAGGCGTTATCATCCTGCTTCCTCTTCTCTCTCCCTTGTGCGGCTCCGGCTGTGAGAAAGCTACAGGAAGTGGAAGCGAACAGCTGTGGAAAATCCTTTCAGCTGGTAACGAGGACATAGACAGAGGCTGCGCCTTCATCTTGACTTGCTAATGGAGGCAAATCCCTCAATTATTACCCTGGTTTCGCTTGGATTTTACCTGCTATATGTTGCCATAAATTCCATCGTGCCACGAAGATGCATTCCTTTTGTTTCTCTGGTGTCAGTGAGGACCCCAGCTCTTTCTCAGAGGTGCTCCATTACTACCAGAGACACATGTCTGTAGCCAAAATCCTCCTGTTAAAAATTCAAGAGCCTCCATCAAACTGGAGGGTGGGGGACATGATAGGACTGTTGCTTGGAGCCTTAAAGCTCACGGGACCACCGCCATGTGTTTCTCCCACCTCTCAGTACGGGGCCCTCAGTTGCTCTCCTTAGAAATGACCTATTTCCAAAAGTCTCTTCTTCACCCTGGGCTGAACGTGGCCACTGCAACTCTCCCCCATTTCGGCACGCGCCGGCTTTCCCACACTGTGCCCTGACACAGGTCAAGCCCCAAACACTGATACCCCGTGGGGTGGCCTTGTGCAGCTCCCCGTCATGCTACAGGCATTTTGGGGGGCCTGGGCTGGCCCAAAATGGGCCGTGCCCCCTGTGCTGCTGCAGCCCGGCGCCGCGGGGCTGGTGGCCCTCCCTCATTCCCAGCGCTGCGTATGTGAGTGGCATGAGGAGCAGAGCCAACGCTAACTTAGCGCTGGCTGTGGCCCATGCTAATGTTGTTCTTGCTATTTCAGTGCCATCTTCCTTCTTTCCACCCTCTCCCTGAACAACTAAATTAATTACAGTGATTTTTTATATATTTTTTAAAAATTTAAATACTGTCGTGGAATAATAATTCTGGTGAGTTCATTTTTTTTTGTCATTCCCCACTGCTTCTTTTCTCTGGTGCTCTCTCTTTTAATACACTGTTGATATTCTGTTATATCTATGCAAGATCACAGCTGTTGTCTGCAAAAAAAAAAAACCCAGAAGAGAGTAAAATCACGCTATGTGCTGTTGCCATCCAACAACCATTTTTCTTCAACCACCAGCTCACAAAAAACCCCTTCCCTTATTAAGTGCAGGAGCACACATTTTTCTTGGCTTGTAAAAAGTGAAGCTGCAGCAAGGCGAGGAAGCTGAAGCCCCTACGACAGGCTGAGCCTCTTAGAAAGTCGGATCCTGCAAATCCTGGATCCCAAGAGCGACTCCGCACAGGTCCATGGGCATCACCCGCTCCTGTGCTTTACCAGGCACTTCAGTTGTGTTTACCTGGAGGTGTTCATTTGACCTATAAACGTGTTTTCTGAGCCAAGGCAGTAACGAAACCACTCCTGCGGCTCTTGTGGAAGGACAGAAAAAGAGGCAGTTAGACCCTAAATTTATGTTCAGGGCAGGGGTCGGGGCTGAGAGAACCTCTGCTTAACGCTGCCCCTCTGCCACTCCCCTTGGCTGCTGCCAGGCCTTTTCTGACCCCGCGGCTTCGGCCCTCCCTGGCCATCTGCTTCGAGACCGAAGCTAAGGAAGGATGAGGCCAGAGAAACTCAAAGGTGAGCCAGGATGGAGAATTGGAATTGTCCACAGCTCCCGTTACAAAACTGATTTGATGGAGCCTGGGGCGTGTCCTACCTCCGAAAGGGCCAGGTTGAACCTGTGAGACCCTGCAGGGGGTGGGGAGAACTGTGCCGTGGCACAAAAGGTGATTCCGCCCCTGGGGATGCTACGTGCAACCTCCTCGGCAGATGCTTCAGCCCCCTAAACAGTTGTAACTGCCTCTCCACAGGTTTCAGTGAAATCCCCTTCGGTGTGTAAACTCTGGCCCGGTGTTTGGCCTGGTACCTACAGCCTCCACTGCAACGGCAGATGGTGTATTTCCACCTGCAAGTGTGACACGTTTCGCGGGAAGCAGATGTTTCTATCAATGCCAGAACTGGGTGCAAATTCAAAGGATGCTTTTTTCTTTTTTTTTGGAACCTCTATTTTCCCCAATTATACTGCAACTTGCTGAACTATTCCAATGAATCACTTCCTTTTTTTTTTTTTTTATTAGTAGGCTCTAAAGGGACAAAGGAATAGCTTTGTATCAGCCTCCCTCAATTAAATGTAAAGTACATCTGGACAGAGCCTGAAGATCCATCTTCCACTGGCAGTTGCAAAGCCATCGACATAATAAAATAATACTCTGATTGGTATTACAAAGCTGCATTTAAATCATTGGCATTCATGCTCCGCATCTTTTGCGGGGAGCGCGAGCCCTCCATTAGAGAAAAGCTTCATTTTATACTGTGATCTGCAGAAGATACGCAAGGAAAATGAGGAGGAAAAAAAAAAGAAGAGGAGCTTTCACAGAGCTGGAGACATAATAATAGAAGCTACAATGAATGTCTGGGCAGCTCTTTCAGTTACTTATAAACTGCAGGTGTCAAATGCAGCCTGGAAAGAAGCTGAATTCCGGTTTTAATTACAGCCGGCAGGTTGGGGCATAATTCAGGGCTTGGTAGTACCTTCAATCCATAACAAAACTCCTCCTGCTGTCAGTGAGAGGGTGACACCAAGATGAAGGAGAAAACGTGACCTCCTTGTGGCAGCTAAACTCTGAATTTCAGTGTCCCACTGTAAAATCCCAAACGCCCTTGATATTTAAAGCCCTTATTCCTTGTGTGATTATCTCGGCAAGCCGCAGCATCAAACGGGATCTGAACCAGTGTCACTGCAGCTCTCAGCTAACGTTTCCTTTGGCTCAAATTAGCTCTGGGGGGGGGAAGAAGATGACAAAAAAAAACCCCTCTGACTGGAATTGTGCGTGCGAACCCAAAGCCGAGCGCCGTGCGGGCCTTCCCAGGTCTGGCACGGTCAGGTGCGACCCAGCTTTATCCGCAATCTCTTTGATCAGCAACACGAAGTTTATTAAGCTCAAAGAGCATGAACAGTACCACGTACATCAACGCCCTGACCCAAAACTCAGCCTTTGAGGCCTCTTGCTGATACATGACATAAAGAGTAATATTAAACTATTCTACCTATTAACAATACCGGGGGGAAAAGGAGGATGTGCATTCTGGAGGGCTGAACTCTGCTGCCGGGGGCTGCTGCTCAGAGGTGGGCAGAGGTCTCATTTAAAGCTGGTGGGCGGAGTCTTCGAAGGAGAAGCTCATTATGCCTGATTGTGTGGGCAGACACAGCTCTGGAGCGATGGGGTGTTGAGGAGCCAGGTGGCTGAAGAGGAAGCAGGGAGGCAGAGCCTCCCGGGAGAGGGAGGTTGGCAGCAGTGTGGATTTCTGGCAAGGGAGAAGCTCGTTGCTTTTACTCTGCTCAGGGAAACACAACCTTAGGAAGCAAACTTCGTATCGGAGGATCCAACCAATACGCCTGCCTCGTACCATCCTGCTGCTGTAATGGGGAGGCCCCGAAGCAGAAAGGGGGTGGTTGGCCCAGAAGAATGATCTTCCACTGGGCACCGAGAACTGCCCAGGACCGGAGGACTTATTCAAGGAGTTACGCAGAGCCGGAATAAATTACAGGAACAAACCGGAAGCGCTGACTTTTAAAATAATTGTATTTGTGCTGACACAACCCACACGTACAGATAAGCTTTATGTCATTACCAAAGGTGGCCCTCACCAGCGACAAACACGACTCTGGGTACGCAACACCTCCGTCCTCACAACACCCCTGTGTGGTAGGGCAAGGCCATGGACCCCCTTTCACCCGTGGGGAACCTGGCAAAACCGAGCGACTTCCTCATGCTCTCCCAAAAAGCCTGTTGCTGAGCAGGGAGCAGAGCGTGGGCTTTCAGAGAGGGGCAACCGTGGGGCTGCTTTTTTGTCAGACGCCCCGCCCTGCCCACAGCTCCTCTGCTCCATCATGGCCGTTCCTGCTGTAAGCAAACGGCCACAAGCAGCAGGTGGTGTCAAATAAGTCCCCACAGGCATTAAAGTGATCATAAAACAGGAACTGAAGGGGAGGGGGGAAGAACCTGTGGAAAGACCAACCTGATTTGTAACCAAATGCCTCTCTTAAATGCCTACCATGTTCCTAGTAACAAAATAAGTGCATATAAAAAAAAAAAAGTACTCGAAGAAGATGTGACTTTTTGTCCCCACCATCCCAGAATCACAGAAAACAAGGCTGGAAGAACCCCGAGGGGTCATCAGGTCTTTCCCCCAGCTTCCACGATCCCATCTTGCTGGGTCCCTTCAATAGATGGAGCTTACGGTGCTATCTTGGCTGCCTGTGTCGGAGGTGTCCAGCGTCACGTCAGGACCCGCATCCACGCCGTCAGGGTCTGCTTGATCTTTGGCAAAGTTGATGAAAACCTACAAGTTTAACAGAAAACATTCAGTATGTGACAGCATAAAGAGCTTATAATATGAATGAACATAAAAAAGGAATGGCTGTTCATTTGACTGTGAGCCTGGAGAGAGAGAGCTCAGGACTGGATTCACGTGGGATTTGACACCCGGCATGCAAAGGCAGACATTCCGGCATGAAACCTAGTTGTCCTGCAGCTCGTGTTTCAAAAGTGCCAGCAAGGTAAAACCCGTGTGTAGCTTGTTTTGATGCCAGTGGGAATGTTCTTCCAAGGGAAAAAGGAAGGAAGTTAACCATGAAGCTAAGCCTGGAGTAATGCTAAATGAACTGACAACCCAAGTACGGTACAGGAGTGAAATTAAGCGAGTTTCCAGGATTGGTGGGGAGACTCTACTGCCAGGAAGCCTCGCACTGGACGCGGGGGCGATTCATAACCCTGCCCTTCATCCGCATCCACGAGGCTGCTGAAATCAGCAGTGGCCGAGGGAAGAACAGATCCTTTACGCTACAGGCAGCTTTCTATGTGCGTTTTCCTAGCGCCAACACAGGTATCTGGAGGCAGCAGTACTGATAAAGTATCCCCAGGAGGAATATAGATGGAAATCCCTTTCAGAATGGAGTCTATTGTGTGCAGCAGTCCGTTGTGTGCAACCGTCAGTCTGCTCCCCTGTTAGCAGTTTTAAATGGATGGCCACACATCTTTAATTCCTCACCTCCTCTAACGTGGTCTGACTCACTGAGAAGTGCCTGATATTGAAGGCTGCTTTGCTGGCTTCCAGGAGATCAAAGATATTTGCAACCCCTCCTGCAGAGACTGGAACGTGATATTCCACCATGCTGAAATGCCGATCCTGTGGGAACCAGAGTGGGAGTTAAAGTCAAGAGGTTGCTGCTCATAGAGAGCCAACAGATGTGAGAATGGAAGCGAAGAGGAGATGAACCATGGGGGAATGAAGGGGCAGAGGGTGTCTTCTCTCCTTCTGGCTCCCAAAGGTGAAGAATATTGTTGTCCGGTAATGACCAGTGTTTCCCCATTGGGAGTTCTGGTGGGTTTTGTGACTGGGAGATGATAACTAAGGCCCAGAGCTGGAAGCTTGAGGGTAACCATAGCATTTTCCAGCTCCAAGTCTGCTGTTTTCATTAATGAGGAGACTGGATTAGAGGTGCTGAATGGGATCTGTGACTCTGTTACTCTGGTTTTACAGTTACTCGGTCACGGGAGGCCGCCCAACCATCTCATTACCTGCTGACTGTGTGTCTCCACGCAGTCCAGGCTTCAGGGGACCACCCAAGGGGCAGAGCGCCACCTCACAGCTGCCTTTTAGGGTCACTGCAGCTGTCTGGCTGAGGTTATTTAAGCCACCAAGGAACTTGGGAGCTCCGACCCTCGGTCAATATTGCTGATAGCACTGGCGTGTGTGCGTACGAATGCCTCGCACTCTGAGAGCATGGATCTATGTGTACAGCGCGTTGCAAGACGTCTGTCTTCCAAGACCCTCTTGGTTAACTTGAAGGGATTGAGAGGGCCTCTCCTGAACGCATTTGTCCCACTTACCTTCAGGCATGTGTTTGGGAAGTGTGACTTCATGAACTCTGTCAGCATCTCGGTGCTAACTGTGTTGCTATTTAAGTGCATCTTCACAGTGAATCCTCTTCCAAACCTAGGGGAAAAAGAAAATCGCAGTTAACACAGTAGGAAAGAGAAACAGTTAAAGAAAACCCTTCGAGAGTGCTGCACAGCTTCTTTGGGGAAATCTAATCCAGGCAGAGTGCAGCTTGAACGGGGTCAGGGTTGTTAACCTGGAATGAATCTTACTAAGAAGCCGCGCTACTGTGATAACTAATAAAAACGAAGCTCAACCCTAACATGCATTTCACATTTTCAGCAGTGAACTGATTACTTTGGGGAACACATCTCTGGGAAAAAAGGCTGTGAGAGAGTAGAAAGTGCACGAGTTAACACAGAATTTCAACGGTGTAGTTAGAAACATAAATCAGAAAATGACGTTGTTTTGACGCCCTGTTAACAAAGGTCTCCTGTTCCGAGCCCTCCAAGCTGTAGGCTGAGTAACTCCACGTGCTGTTCAGCGCTAGTGGAACAGGTGCATTTGACTGACCTGCTCTTGATATGCTGCAAAGAGCCGATGCACTGAAAACTCCCGTTCACCATAATAGCCAGCCTGGTACAGAGGGCTTCACACTCTTCCATGCTGAAAAATCAACCAAGAAACACCAGTAAGTCTTGAGAAGGTACTAAAACATGAGTTATTTTAGTGATTGGAGAGTGTTAACAATCTTCCCTAGAGCACTGAAGTGTGGGAATCACAGAATCACAGAATGGTTTGGGTTGGAAGGGACCTTGGAGATCATCTAGTTCCAACCCCCCGGCCATGGGCAGGGACACCCTCCACTAGACCAGGTTGCTCCAAGCCTCGTCCAGCCTGGCCTTGAAGACAGCCAGGGTGGGACTAAGTGGGCACCCACATTCAGCCACAGCAAACCCCCAAACCTGTCAGAGCCCAGTGCCCTGAAATTCTTCGAGGACCAATGGGGAGTGTGAAGAACGAGCCTCTCGCACCTCCTGCCAGCCCCGAAACTGGAGACAGAGCCAACCAGCCTTACCTGTGGGATGTGAGTACCACCGAGCATTTGTTCTGCACTTCCTCGCTGATGATTTTCCAAAGGTGGCGTTTAGCATTTGGATCCATTCCAGAGCTCGGTTCGTCCTGTCGAGAAACACAGGACTGAATGTTCATCTGTGTTCCACATCTGACCTTCTGAACACTGGCTGATAAAACCTTCAGCTGATTTCCCATATTCTTGAGGATAACGCCTTATATAAGGCAGAAATAAACCAGCCTGGGCTCAGGCAGCAGTCACTACGGAGGGAATTTCCTCACCTTCTAGTTTTATTGAGATATTTTTAGGTCCCAAAAGCAGCCAGAGGGCTGGTGTATGCGGCCAGAAGTAAAGGCAGCAGTGTTGGGACCAGGGAGATTTATACCATTAGATATCAAATGGAATATTGGGAAACATGCTCACGGAGCACCGCACACGTTCAAAACAGAGCAAATGGGAAAAACTGCAGGAAAAGCTGTATTTGAGCAATGGCAGATCTCATAGAAGAACTGGGAAGTTCAGAGTGAAAAACAAAAGGGGAAGCCAAACCAAGAAAGATAGTTTTATGTTCTAATCCTGAGGGAAGATGCTCCTTTGCTCTCCTACAGATTTGGAGCCTTGGATGCCGCTTTTCTCGCAGGCTAGGCAACACAAAAAACTCCAAGAAAGCTCTGGAAACAAGGAGAATTTAAGTGGCAAATACAGGACCTATTTCTGCCCTCTGACAGAGGCTGACAGAGAAACCGGCGGGCTGACCGCGCTGCTCGTATGTCCTCAGAGAAAATGTGGGTGCTGGCTGGAATCTAAACTTTGCTCTGATGCGTATGTTGTCAGGCCAAGTACGGGCTTTCGGGGAGTGTCCTGCAAGCTGTGCCTGAGAAGGTTTCGCTCGACTGGCAAAGCACCTCTGCCAGCCAGAAGAATCTGCTCCCTCCTTCCCCACCCCGCCCCAAGGCCCCCGTCTCTCACCAGCAGCAGAATTGATGGCTTCCCAATGAGAGCCAGAGCTGTCGACAGTTTTCTGTTGGTGCCGTAACTGCACATGGAGGTGACTCTGTCTTTGTAGGCCATCAGATTCAGGCGGTGGAGAAGCTGGAGTACAACCTGCGGGAGCAAGAGCACAGCTTTCACATCAACGTCCAGGCTCTCAATAACTGGAAAATGCTCTCAGACAAGCCCCAGTGCTACTCACTCCTTTGATCTCTCTCTCGGGGATGCCGTGGAGCCTAGCATAGTAATACATGTGCTCTTCCACTGTCAGCAGGTCATCCAAGGCATCTTCTTGAGGACAGTAGCCAAAGAGTGACCAGTGTGCCTCACTAATGTCATTCAAGGACCTGCGTAAGGAAGTCGGCAAGTCATCTCAAACACACTGAATCACCAATGCACTCTGCAATTAGACAGCAGAGGGAAAAATCCCCTTTCTCCTGCTTCCTACCCCTTCCCCATCCCTTGAAGGAAAATGCTATGAATTTGCAGACCTTCAGCTTTTAGGCCCTGAGCTCTGCAAAGGAAGAATTGTGTTTCTGACGGCTGTCAGCCACGACGTCTAGTACACGGCTCTCCAATTACCGCCAGGACTTCAGAGGGCACAGCTGCCACCGAGCCTACGCCTGTTACAGAGCGCTTGGAGAGGAGTCCTGCTGGTCTCCGGGTACTAGCTCGGAAGTGGGATCACATTCCGCTGAGGATCTGGGTCTGATCCCATTTGCAATGGAGCAAAGTGAAAGAAACCCCACCGAGAACAGCAGAGGTACAACAGCAAAATGCAAACCCTAGGGAAGCAACCATACCATCTTCCAAGGATGAAATCCCTGCCTTATGTATTTTTTCCTCTATTTTCAATGTTTTCTTTCGTTTCAGACTTTGACATTTCCCTTCCCTTGCCACCAGCCTTAAAAACTGCTCCCAGGCCGATTCGCTCCTGTGACTTCCCCAGAAATCTCATCCTCCATACCCAGAATGATCCTGGACGCGCAACCTTCCGCTGGATGCTCCAATATCGCCCGTCAACATCTTAAAGATGGTCGTCTTCCCGGCCCCGTTCACACCAAGCAAGCCAAAGCACTAGGTTGTGGGAAAGAAAGGCAGAAACGTAACCACGCTGTGTTTCTAACACAGGAACAGTGCTCAGAGACGAGTGCTTGGTGCATCTTGCCTCTTCTTTTCTCTGTACCCTCGAGCCAGATGAAGTGCAAGAGCGGCAGAGGTACGCGGAGCCTACCAGCGCGGTAGCAGAGGTCGTTTATGTGCACCATACTGCAGCTTCTATTAGGACCGTTTGTTTAATGCGGTGAAGAATCAAGGATGCATCTCTATTCCTCATTCCTTTTACTGTTAGGTGCATTTCTGCAGCGAGCTCATCCGACAGGCCAAATCTCGCTCATGTCATTGGTGCAAAGCCTCCCACTGAGTTCGCAGGAATGAGGCGAGTGAGGTTTGTGCTGTCGCTGGTAAAACCCTTAATGCCACACAAGATTTTTGTCAAATAATCTCACTAATGCACCACATTAATAAGATTAAGAACCGGCTGCCTGTAGTGCAGCTCAGTATCTCCCGCCAAAATCTGTGTTTTATCGCTTGGGGGAAGATACACGGTTCTGTGTTGCATAAGCCATCCCCGCCGTGCCGATGATTATGGTATCGTAGTACAGACCAGCTAATGGGAAAATCCTCACGTGCTGAGCCTACTGCAGGTGCACAGCATCCATCCAGGCTCTTCCCACCTCCAAGTCCATGCAGGGACAGTACCTGCCCCCAGCCTGCGGTGCAGGACCCCGGCCTCTGCTGAGAGCAGGGAATGGCACCCTAAACCCCACTGGCACTGGGCTGACTTTTGCCACAGGCTGGAAACCTCGATGCCAGTAGTGGCTGTGAAAACAGTCCTCTGCCAGAAAGATCAGTTCGATTTGCACGTGAGGCTGCTGTCCTCCTGCCCAGCACCATTTCAGCTCAGTGGGATCTAGGCAATCAAAAAAGCCCTGGGTACCAAGGATTAATTCAAAACTGGGTACCAAGGATTAATTCCAAGCTTCCCCACAAGTCAGGGGCACAGCCTGAGGCAGAATCTCATCTCCTCTTTCTTCTGGATTGCTGAGGCGCTCTGTGTGCTCCTTTCTCTTCAGTGTTTTCGCAGATAACTGCACCAACAGGACCAGGGAGTGTTTTTTTCTTTAGAGCTAAGAAATTAAGGAGGTCAGAGCAGAACAAATCACCATAGTTGTGCTGGGACAGCAGCAACGACTGGGTGAGATGATGACAGCTGGACTGTTCCAGTTTCGCTCCCCAGGGTGGAAGGTGTCCGCAGCCTTTTCCCCTCGCTTACCTCTCCAGCAGTAATCCCGAGGCTGATGTTTTTCACAGCCACGATGCGTTTGTGAGGAAGGTGGTAGATCTTTGTCACATTCTGGAGCTGCACCACGTCGAAGTCAGCTTTGCCAGACTCCACACGGTTCCTCTCCACCCGGACGTCCCCGTCCTCTTCAGCCGTGGGCGGCAGGAGTGATGCTTTGCCATGCACTCTGTCAAACAGGAACCTGCGGGGAGGGCAGAGAGGGGACCTTTCCCTCTGGTAAGCAGAGAGCAGTGGGCCTGTGTGCTTGGGATACTAAGGAGCCTGACCCATCAGATCCCAGGGTGTGCAAACATACACAAATATACTGACAGTTTCTATTTTCTCCTGGTATCTGCAACGTCTAGGGAATTAAAAAAACCCAATGTTCTCTCTCTGACTGATTTTTTTCTCCTTTTTCAGCAAATATTCTGAGCTGGAGGAGTTCCTGCCTTGTGGACACACTTGGAATGCAGGTGACAGGATTGTTCTCGCTCCTCCCTGTGTGCACCCAAGCCAGAGGGGACAGGGAGATTCCAACAGAGGAGGTTGTCCATGGACTGACTGCTCTTACCAACCAGGGGAACATCAGCCCACCAAGCCCAGAGCCCCGGAAGGAGGGCCATGCTCTCAGTCAGCGAGGACTACCCAGGGACTCTGGTAACTTATACCTCTATGAGTTAATCCGCTAATTACTGGTAGGCACTGGGACTGCTGCCAGAAAAAAATGTAACTCCACGTTTGCAAAGTGTCTTAGAAATTTACGGGCTTCATAATTAGCAATGATGGCGCGAGAGCCCAGAATTAAACCACTGAGCCCTGGCTTGGTCTGTTTTCCTTGCAAGATTCCAGATGTTACTTACTCTAGCATGTTGTTCCAGACTCTCTGAACCATCCTGTCGTGAACTGTAAGACGAATGGCAAAAAACACGGTGCCCTGGATAAACATGGCAAACAGCTTGGATGTGGTCTTGTCGAACTCAAAGGTTTTGTCAGGGTAGTCCACTCCATAGGCTTTTAAGAAGCCCAGCAGCGCCTGGTCCTGTGACAGCTCAATCAAGCCATAGCCAAAGCAAAATTGTGGGAACAGAAGGAACACATGCCTTAAGTTTTCAGCGAGATCACGCAAGCCCTGAAAAAAAACCCAAAAAGCAGCACAGTCAGTCACTGTTTTTATTCATGGAATAAATCCATAGGTTTTACTGTGGGACTGAAGTGTAACAATTACACTGGGATTTGCCTGTGTCTCAGAGCAGAGATAAATTGAGAGCAGAGAGCTCTGGAGACGGCGCGTTTCACAGGCACAAGGTCAGAAAAGTCAAGAGGCAGCTCTGAGGTTGTGATCACCCATAGTAAACAGCAGCGGGTTCCCAGCGCAGCCCCTCATGGCTGCTCCAGCCGCTTCGCTCTCTGCGTGCAGCAGCCAGAAACCCACCCGTGAGGCACAGCTGAATCCTGCCAGAGCTCCACCGTGCCTCCCAAAACCCCCAGCCTGCTGCAGAGCACAGCCCGCTCCCCAGTCCTGCGCCTCTGGAGCACTGAACAAACACCTCCATAAAGCACAAGATCTGCCTTTAAAAGACATCGAAGGGCAGTTTCACACTTAGGAGCTCTCCTACACAGAGATTTGCTACGTTTCTAGCAGAGGAAAGGATTAGCACACGCAGCAAAGTGGAAAGGCAGTAAATTTGCGTGGAAAGAGACTGACTCCCTGTCACTGGGACCCAGAGGGGTAAAAGATGATCATAATTGTGCATCCCTAAAATCCAGGGGGTCGCTAAACCAGCACTGCCCAGCTAGAGAGAAAAACCCAACCCTGTTACTGTTTTACAAAGCAATTGCCCTTTATAAAAAATAAAACTGAATGGAAGGTGTACATTTTATCCCAGTGATTGCCAGGGATATCTCAGTCTAAGAGGAGGTTTTGCTTCAG
The DNA here is from genome assembly GCF_000690775.1 of Eurypyga helias. Classification (NCBI taxonomy): domain Eukaryota; kingdom Metazoa; phylum Chordata; class Aves; order Eurypygiformes; family Eurypygidae; genus Eurypyga; species Eurypyga helias. The sequence goes on from NW_010267801.1 coordinate 20,676, forward strand.
GGAACCATCACAGTCCCCGAGTCATTTTTCGTCCTTGCAGGGAGGAGATGATCGCATTACAGATCTTGGTGACAGACACCTGACGCTGGGCTTAACGCAGCCCGTGTCAGACGCAGGGCAGTGACATCTAGTTGCCACTCTCCACAGTTCATTCTGCAAGAACTTTGCAATGGTTCCAAGTCCCCAACAACTTTCTACCCAACACCAACACCTCTCTCCTGCCCTTCTCTGCATGAGCAGTTTCTTAACTCTCTCTGCATTCTCCCCTCTGTCACCACCTTTTTCTTCTTTGCTGGGGGTGCAGATTTACAGACCAGCAAGATGCATACTTAACTCATCTCCTGGCTATAGGGAACTCCATAAAGACTCGAGACTGGCATCCCCTGCTTGGTCTACCTCAAGTATCCTGACACCAGCCAGCTGCTAAGGCCCTGATCACAGAATCAGGGAACGGTTTGGGTTGGAAGGGACCTTAAAGATCACCCAGTTCGACCCCCCCTGCCATGGGCAGGGACACCTTCCACTAGATCAGGTTGCTCCAAGCCTCATCCAGCCTGGCCTTGAACACTTCCAGGGATGGGGCACCCACAGCTTCTCTGAGCAACCTGTCCCGGTGCCTCCCCACCCTCTCCAGGAAGAATTTCTTCCTGATCAAACCACCAACCATAACCAGAAGCCTCCTGTTGTTTCACCAAGGGTTTAGTATTAGTAGGATTCCTACCTGATCCGTGGCCTTTTCCTGGGAGAGCAGAAATACAACCGAGTGAGTAATGATAGTATTGATGCCAAAGAACAAGTTGACGCAGACATAAACGATGAAGGCCATTCCTGTTTCTTTGAAAAACCCAGCCAGCAGGTACATCCATGAAAACGTTGCGTATCTATAAATTGCCAGCAGCACAGAGAATACTGCAGTCACTCAAGAGCGACGGAAAACAAACAACCCAGTACTTGAGGCAACACACAGTTCTGTTTTGGCACATGACTAGATTTCCCTAATACAGGAGCTGAAGATGGAATAATGGCTTGTATCTGTTAGAATTCTGAGGAGCTGTTTATGATGCATATTTTAAACATGGAGCCTGACCAAAAGCAGACAGACTGGGCCTGGAGGATTCAAAGGCAGGGAGACAGTTTTCCTAAGTCTTCCTGAATTTTGCTGGTGGTTTGGTTTTGTTTTTTTTCCTCTCTGATTTGCAATGCTTCTGTATCTTGAACTCTGCAGTATTTCAGTAAGCATCTGCTTACAGCTTGGGCTGTCACTGTGACCTTGAATATTTCATACCCTCACGTAGAGTTTGCTTGGAATAAAGCAGGCATGACAACACTCATTTAGCTCACTGCTCCTGGAAGGAGCGACTAGTCACCATTTGTGAAGTGCACTCTGAAGAAAAAAGCCCGTCTACTCCTCCCTTGGATCCCAAATTGCAGCCGCCTGCAACATCCAGTTCCTCACTCTGTGCAATGGTATTTAAATAACTAAGCTCCACACTTACCCAAAGAGCAACAGCAGAAGAAATACTGCCAGTAAGTTATTGTTGTTGCAGAAAGCTGGTATCTGGAAGGAGGAAATAACTCCAACTGAGAGGCCAATAGGGACCATAAAAAGTACCTGCAAAATGATATTAAAAAGATGTTATTAGGTCGATAATTCTTAAACATTTTTTTTAGAACTACGCAGAAGCAACACCACCAGGTTGAATCTGAACCGGGTCCCACAAGTGCCACTTGGGTTTTTGGAGGGGAACCAAGTAACGCTGGGGTCTCGGTGCTCCTGAGGCTTTTGGAAGCCTGGCAAATGAATTCCCACAAAGGCAGGTTGAAGAGCTAAGCCCCAACGTTCAGGACTGTGGACAAAAAGCGTCTTGCAAAAAGGCTGTGAGTGAAAAACGCCCCCTTGGGTTTTCTGTTAGCCTTGCAGTCAGACCGCTTTGTTGTGCCCCTAAATCTGGTGTCTGTAATGTTGAGTCAAGCCAGGGACCTACCAAACGTCCGCCTCGAGAGGTTCCGCTCTTTCCCAGCGTTGGGATTTAACAGAATTTACTGGCAGGGATTCACTGAGAAATATCGAGTTGCCGAGAGCGCTGGATTAGTTTCAGCCCACTGAATACTGATTGTGGCAAGGACCCTAGGGAGTTTTCCACAGGCTGATTTACAAATATGCAGTGCTGGAGCGAGGACCTGGATCAGGGAAACAGACACAGGCCTGCCCCATGCTCCCTGTGCTGCGACTCCAGGCTGCTCTGCCAAGCCAGACCGTTCCACGCTGCCTTCAGACCCCTTTCAAGCCCCTTGTGCAAGGCAGGAGATACTCGTGCTGGTTCCTCATGGCAGTTCAGACTATTCAGTGGTGAGCAGCGCGTTGTTAGGACTGCTTGGTTAGCACGCATCGGTGCTACCGAAGCACCTAGAAGCTTAGGCTGTACTCTGCAGAAAGAGTGGAGGCTCCCATTGCCCAGGGGATTTCAGCCCTGAGCCCTCTCTGCCTCAAAGCGGGCTGGCTGCCTAAACGCCCTTGAAGATTTCATGTTTTCAGGAACTGCTGCTATCCCTGGGATTTCAGGCACGTGCAGAACTGCGCCAATAGAAATTTGTCGGATACGTAGAGCTGACCACCATTACAGCATAGCTGGCAACGCCGAGGCTCACGAGCAGAGCTAGTCTGCGCTCGCAGATCCCTACGTGAGGGTCTGATGTCGTGCACTGAAGGTAATTCGTAAGACACAAAGCACTTGAGTCTACAGACACCGTGCATATTTATCCTCTTAGGCCAGCGACGCCTTCCAGCAGTGCTATTAATGCTCTGTACCAGGAGGAACCTAACTGTAGGGAGAACAAGGGTATGCCTACGCCACAGTGCTGAGGAACTCGGCTATCGCTAGGAAGAAGGTGGTAAATTTATACAGCGGAGTGCAGCTCTGCAGAAAGGAACTTGCCTAGGTCCTGGAAGGCATATGCCTGCATTAGTAGCTTCCCTTGGCTTAAAACCCTTTATAATATATAATCTTAAAGAGAGCATTCAACCCAGCAATAGATTTTTGCCCAGCAGAGGACTGCCAGCCGTGAGATGTCTGCTAATATCACGCCCTCCGCTCCCAGGGTTTCCGAAACGGCCATAGCCTCAAGGCCCAAAGCCTTCCCGGGATGCGTAAAGCCTGCATGACAACTAACGGAGCCCTGCAAGCCAACAGAAAAGCAGCTTGCACGCTGAAATCGAAACCAAGCTCTGGCCTGCTCTGTGCTGCTCTCATACTGATGTGCTGAGTGTTTTGCATACACTCGAGAGAGAAGGAATGCCTTCGCTTAGCAAAATCCAGCGCTGCGGTTCACGTTTAATAGTCTTTGATGCCTTGGAGAACAATTACTACATAAGGCTCTTGATAGTAATAATATTAAGAAGTCTAGGCAACCAACTTTAAATAAAGAACTTGTTTTCCCCCTGCTGCGTAATGCCACTCTTGGTGCGTTTAGGAATGTGAATTATTTACCAGATCATAAACGAAGTTAGTCACCCAGTAGCTTGTCATCCCGATGCCTGAAATATGCTGCAGTTGCTTGGCTTTGGTTTGATGTTCTTTTACCACGTAGAGCACGAAGCTTGACGTTGTGATAGAGTAGCCAACCAAAACAGACATTGAAACGATGATGTCGAGCAAGCTGTTGAGCCTGGGGAGAAAGTGGAGAAAGATGTAGATGGTGAGTCCAAGCAGCAGGTTTCCCTCGCTGCAGAGGCATCTGACAGAGCTCAGGAGCAGAGGGGCTGGGATGGTGTGCCAGGCTGGCGGCAATTATGCCTAGCAAGGAGGCCTCACAGCACCGAGTCCTAACTGTAGCGTTGATTGGAAAGGCCAAAAGGAAAATTATGTGATTCTTATTATAGTGCCAAAGCACAAAAATGTGTGACGCTGCGACCACGACCTTCGGATCTATATGGGATTCTGTGAAGAAACCCTAACAAGAATCTGCAGCTCTGTGGCACGCAGGATGCTGTTCATGTGTAGAGGGAATGAAGACAAGGAAGAGAGCAGTTTCATCATTTAGAGAAAGACAGTCAGTAATTTAGGCTGCTTTATGGTTTCCAAGAAGCTGGTTTGCTTCTTTTGAAGCTAAACAACTCAGGCATCAGACAAATGAATCTTCTTACATTACTTGCTCTTGACTCTGTCCTCCAGGATATGGGTGAGCTGATAAGAAAATACCTACAAAAAACAGAAAGAAAATAAATTGAGGATATGGCTAACTCAAAGCTTCCTTCTCCAGTCCCTGAGATTGACAGTAATACAGAAAGCTGTGAGTAGAGAAAAAAGCATATCAAAAGCTCTTTTTTGCTGTCATCTTGGTGTGATCTTGGGCAGAATTTTGAGCATTCCCGTTCTTCCTACGACTTCACTTTGATGCACAGCGGATCTGAAATTCAAACCCCAGGCTCTGTTTCTGCAGCTATCTGCCTGATTCACTTCAGCGAGAGCACTCCCACACCTAAAATTAGGCATATGCTCGTGGGTCCATGTGTTTTAGGATGGATTCCTCAATGCTGATGCATTCAAAACTGGCGAATACACTTAATTTTAAAGTTGCTATTTGAGGAACTTGCCGCAATTCATTTGCTCTTGGGTCATCAGAAACAAATAATTCCCTACTGGCCTTCTCCACAGCTGTTTATCTTCCAACGGTGTATGTCTTTCTCAATAGGGGCCTCCGTTGAGATGCTAGCATAAACCCAAGTAAGCTACAGGCACTCTGGTTGCCAGTTTGGCAATGAGTTAATTCTCAACTCTTCTGTCTTATGCAGCCAGGGGAAAAAAAAAAAAAAATCTTTCTGTCCAAAGGAATTAGCAAAAATCTAGTTATTCCATTTGTAAGCCCAGTGTGAAGTTTTCCAAAAAGATCCCTTAAAAATGGGTTTGTATCAAGCACAAGCTGCAAGAGGGAAGTTTTCTGCTCGTGTGCAGGTATCTTCAGAAGTTGGTTTAGGTACTTCTTTAGCAAGGAGAACACCTAGCTCAAAATGTTGCTCATCACAGCGCATTTGCTTTGTTCAGACGGAATTTGTGCCTAAATGCAGCATTTTCTAACAAAGGGAGGAACTCGAGGGGCTGTGGTGGGCCAGTGAAGATCTGCCTTGGTCCCACCACGGCAACAGACCAGTCTGTGGCATCTGAGAAAGACAAAGATGTCTTAAATTGAAGTTCCCAATCTGTATTTAGGCACCTAAGTAAATGCCCCCGCTCTCAGGGAGTGCAGGAGGACCCTTAGCTGCTATGAAACCCAGAGGGATTTGCTACAGCATGGCACCTCTGAAACCTAAGCTCCTTACAGCCAGGTGCCTGGCTCGCAGGAATCACAGGAGGAAAAACTATCCTGGGCTATTTTTCCTAAGAACGACCACTCTGACATGGGGCCAGAAAGAAAGAGATTTGTGGGTTTAGCTGGCCAAGTGCCATACCGAAAAATAAACTTGAAAGGGAAGATTTTATAGGAAATTCATTTTGGAGGGGGAAAAAAATCCACCTTGGTCTTGTCATCAGTGAGAGAAATGGAATTAAAACCTTGGGCTGCTGATAAAGCCACACAAACAGCCAGGAAATGTTTCCTTTCTCTAAAAGAGAGAGAGAAAGAAAGATACCGTCTGTCTAATCTGTTAATACTTCACTATAAAGCCATTTTCCTTTACCGAAGCTTAGGCTAGAAGTCAAAATTTCCATTTCAATGCTTTCCCTTTTTTGTTGGTTGGGACTGAGAGAAAAGAAAGCACAATATACATAAGTCAAAAGCTATTATGACTTGCTTAGTGACATGGTAAAAAGCTTTTTATGTATTCTTTAAAAATATAGCTGCCTAAGTCAAACCTCCAAAGCAGGACTGGCACCTCTTCCAAACTGCTGAAATGACAACACACTTTTATCTGGCCATTTCAATGGTTCTTAAACTGTCATTTGTTTGTCACAACAACAAATAGATTTAGCTGCCAGGAACACACCACGCTGAACGTCTGTTCAATTGTACTTCAAAGTGGATTTACACTACCCCAGGGGAGCTATCCCCATCCATTCATTTTATTTCCCCACACTATGGCTTGGATCATTAGTGGGAAGTGGAGAATTATCTGTCTGGTCATTTACTACTAAGCATTTCTTTCAAAAAACACATAAGCAGCAGGACAGATGGAATAAAACCCGCTGCTACTCTTTCCCACTGAAAATTATTTTGCTGCTATAAAACTTTCCCTGTGAAAACTTTCTGACTGTTCACACCAGCTCCCTGCCTTTGCTCTCACTACAGCATGCATTGGGAATACAGAGACAGGGCAAGAAGCTTCGCTGCTTAATAATTCAGCTGCTCTGGGATGTTCTGGCTGCTGGAAGCGTGCGGCTCAGGTCTCCTCTCTCCACATCTGGGCAGGGGCTGTCGCTCTGTGCAACGCTTTTGCAGTGCACAGCAAGGAGCTGGAACCTTCTGACCTGGAGGGCATGCTGCAAATCTCAACGGCATCTCAGGGCGACGGCGGGCACGAGGCACCGGTTTCGCTGAGGGGAGTTTCAGCACATCGGAATGTGGAGATGGAAAGACAGAGATGCTGTTTTGACTTGCAATCAGCATTCTGCTGTTTCTTTAATTCATGGCATGACACTCCAAGCTTCAGACCAGATGCCTTTTCCATTCTAGTTAAATTCAGACCCACCGGTGAGGAATAGTCTGATGAGCTAAGAGACACCATCAGGGCTTTCAGGCTGCTGAGGTGAGGGGGGCTAGGCATGAGCAGGACGTGGCTGGGGGGGCACCGTCTGTCGAAGGAGATCAGTCGGCAAGGCATTTCTGCACACAGTTGCTACTCTTGTCAGATCCCATAAATCTCTGTATAACATTTCTCAAAATGGCATCAACATGAACCCTTTTCTTCCCCCTGCACCCCTCCATCTCTAGAGACAGACACACAGATGTATCTGTGCCCACGCCGCACCCCTGATGTAGCCTAAACCGTAAGCGATAGGGAAAAAAAAAAGTGTTACATTACCAAGGAGAAGCTATGAGAACTGATAACCCCCAAATGGGCTCCTAACACTCTTTGGAATCTGTGCATGTCGTGTGTCAGAGGAAAAATATAGCTGAAAATTATGTTTCTCACTTAATCTCACTCTCTCAAACACAAACCATACAGATACCCACACATCCCGAGTTGCTTTCAGGGTGACATATTAAAACGTGCTAATCTAAACCACCCCCGGAGATGCTCTGAAGTAGCCTTTCTGTGCACAGCTGATGGGCACCTACCCAGAGACAGCTATTTCCGTACCACCGCGAGAGGCAGTAAACCAAAGAGCAACCACTGGCACTTTCGGGATGAAGGAAGGAGCTGAGGGTCTTCCCTGTCCAGCTCCCCCGAGTCTTTGACAAAGACAAATGAAATAATGTGACTTATTTGTGTTTTTCAATTCTGTTTTTAAAGGAATTGCATAACTGGGAACAAAGAAATGGCCTCACTGAAGTCAAGGTAAGCGTTGTCATCGATTTCAACAGAACCACGATATTCCCCCCAAAGGGGAGATATTATCCGCTCGTGTAAAGGGACACTTACCGTATCTGGAAGTCTCATTTTTTGGCAAGTTAGCTCGAAGAATGAAGTTGTTCAAGCTGTTGAGATAGGCTGGGAGGCTGTGATAACCTTCGGGATTATACCACACCTGCACACAATTGAGAAATTGAAACAATTTGGGAGAGAAATTGTTACTGATAATGCTTCGGTTTGTTCTGCTTGCAGAAATGAATCGTTCCACGGCTGTTATCGAAAGCCGTAAGCTCTACAAGTTAAAGTCCGATGATTAAACCCCATCAAGCACCGAATTAGTATAAAAGCACATTTCACTTTCAGCACAAGCAGTCCCATCAGCTTCATTTGCCTTCTGGGAGAGAAGCAGCCCTGGCTGCATAGCCGACAAAGCATACAGGCACTCCTTTTCTTCTCTGTAGTAAGTTGCTCAGATCTGGTGAGCACCAGCAGCGGAGACTTCCCGGAGAAGGCTAAGCAGTCTCTAACACCCCTGGAAAGCCAGGGGAAAAGGTCTCTTTAGGGCAGAAAATAGCCAGTCTTCACCTTCTCATTCAGCAACAGCCTCTCCCTCCCCATGGTAACTTTTTTCCTAAACCACGATAAACCCTGAGGACTGAGGGGACAAATCGGAACACGCACTTTGGGCACATGAAATAGCCCTGAACTCAGTATCACTTCTCCTGGGCCCCCCGCTTCCCGTGCTAGGACAAGCACCTGTAGTTACCTTAGTCAGTGTTCTGTTGGGGGGCACCGGTCTGATATCAAACTGGAGATCTGTTGTCAAAGGCAGCCCGAAGCTCCAGCCACCATACCTGAGTGAAAAGCAGAGGGAAATGCGTTGCTACCCTCATTGAAAAGCTCCGATGCCTTTGGCTGGTGTATTTTAGCATGCCACTGTCACCCCAGCGAAGTCTGGCTTCGCTTAAAAGCACTTCTCCCAGTACACAGTGTGTGGCCAAGCCCACGCTGCTGCAGGTGCTCTTATTTGGGGGGAAAAAAGGGAAACAGAAGCGTGGCAGAGCTATTGCAATAGTGTGCTGAAAGCCTCTCTCTGAGAAACATTTCGGAGCCGTGCGGGGTCCTAAGCTGCTTGCCTACCACACTGGAATAAGATGACTGCGTCTTACCCAGAAGACAAGCAGCTCGGTTTAGATCAGTGGCAGACAGAGAGATTCCTTGACAAGCTTAATGGCAGGCTATTTTTGCCCCAAGACATGCTGCCGAGTCCAGAGACACTAATAGCTCTAACAGCCCCATGGTGCAGGAAAACGTTCAGCCTCTCACTTCACTGGAATGGATGCACTTGTTGAAGTGAAGCACACACGCACGGAGACTCTTCAGAGAATCAGACTTGGAGGAAAGACTCTCCCCAGGGTTTATTTCGTGACAGGCTGTGTCAGATTCTCCTCTTATTAAGCATTTCTGAGTCAGACAAAGGCTTGTCTGTGGATCCAGCCATCAGCCTCGGAGGTGATTGACATGTTATCCCTGGGCTATCTCTGCTATGATCAAGCAGAGCACTTGCACAAACCTTTAACTCTGTGACTGCAGGGCATTTTACCTCCTCTCACCAGATTCACGAAGACCACGAACAGAGAGGCCTTTCCAAACCCCTACTGCACCATCACCTCTTCACGCCCAGGGGATATGGTGTGTATAAAAGGCTGATCCCAGAACAGTTCAGAGGAGAAAGATGGGAGATCTATGCTGTACCGTTTTTGTAGGAAGTCTTTGGTGGTTGCCAGAATGTAGGTCTCCACGTTGTGCCCTGTCAGGTTATAAACTGTCCGGGTGGAGAAGGTCCTTCGGTGAGGGGGAATGTAGTTTGTCTGCGGACATGTCTGAGCGGACACAAATCGATAAAAATGTTAAGTGTCTGTGTTTTAACTAAAAACTAGCACATCAGCACAAGACTGGGAGCAGGCAATGGCAACATTCTGGCCCTGGGAGCAGTTCCTACAGAAGCTGACGATTTGTAAATCAGGGTGCAAAGACACACAGCACACATCCCTGCACGCTGTCCTGGACTTAGCGAGAGGCTTGCAAACAACCTTTGCTTCAATCTACACTTCACTCCTACTGACATCAGGGAGACCTTGAAATATGCTTCATGCTACACGGGAAGATTTTTGCTGAATTAAGGCTGATCCTACTTAACAGAGCGTCAGTGACTTGCACAGCCAACAGCAGAGGGGAAAAACAACTCACAGAGCAGAAAACTCCACTGCAGCCTCAAATTCTCATCTTGCATTTTACAGCCGCTACGCTCTACATTTTTGCTTTACTGACAGTCATTGGGAATATTTTCAAGAGCTTCAGAGAAACCTTGGATTAGTCCTGAATACATAATTTAACACGCTGAGGGTCAAAGCCACACTGACTGTTTCATGAGGTTGAAGTGTCCTACCAGACAGCATGCTGGCTACTTCCTTCAGCTCATCCATAACAAAAACCCTGGCCTCCCCCATGGTGTATCCGCTCATAACTTTGCACCAGAACCCACAAAATAGCTTCTTTCACGCTGAGGAACACCTGCCTGTGCCTGCTAGAGGTGAGAATCAGCTTTGAACGTTATCCCGGCTGAGCAGAGAAATGACGCCGATATTTTTAACGATGCGAAATTAAGTATGTGTCCTTAAAACACACAAAATAGCTGCGTTTCAAGGAACGGCTAGGGATGTTCAACTCCGTACATGCTTTATCTTACAAAAGGCATCACGCTGTGCCTTGACTCTGGTTTCCTACTGGCAAAAAGCTGAAGGCGGGTGAACAGCCCTGGAGGGAGGAGAGCTCAGCTTCAAGCCGGAGTGTAAAACCGTAACGTCACTGGGGCAGAATCTGCCCTTTCCCCATGTGCGTGTGAAGACGCTAAGCCCAGCAGTGCCCGTACCCAGTTCTCTATGCACCATCCCACTGCAAAGAACTGAAGTTACTAATCATTACCACTTATAATAAAGAGCGGAGTAAAAGCAGATGGATCTAGACCTTGCATAAAGTTGAATTCTGAAGAGCAAACTATGCTTTCCCATAATGACAGTGCTTGTATAAAATGTAATTTTCCTCTGGAATACATGTTCACCTCTGCTAAATGGGACAATCACACAGCCTTCAAAACTACCATTAAAGCTTTTCCCACCACAGGGAGGAAGGCAGATGTATCAGCATGCAAATCTTCTGAGGATGCTGCTTCCTTTCCTGACCTCAAACTGGTGCAGACAGTGGTTATCCAAAAATCAACAGGGCCAAAGAGAGGCAGGAGGAATCTGAACACTGAATTCCCCTTAGTATCATGCCTGCCCACAAAACCACTCCCAGCCTACAAGACCCCCCCAGGCTCTCTCTCTTTTGGGTTTATTCAAATTACCTGGATGCCGTCGGTGCAGTTGCAGGCAGAATACTTCGTTCCCTGGTTTCCACTGCTGACCCACTGGCCGAGCATGTCCTCCTTTAGACACTGCCTGAAAGTGAACACATTTTCCTCTGAGGTTCCCTACGCTGAGGTGCACAAACGATGCTCATTGCTGTTGTGCTTCATGACAGCAAGGATCATAGAATCATAGAATGGCGTGCTTCATGACAGCAAGGATCATTGAATCATAGAATCATAGA
>NW_010267802.1:0-35869 GCF_000690775.1 Eurypyga helias
GGGGGAGGCTGCTCACAAGCATTTCACAGCTTATTTAAGGACGGAACGGTAGAAACGTGAACGCAGCCTGATGCCGGCCTCGCGCCTTTCCCCTAAGGCCGCCCCGCCTGCTCCATGGCTGGTTGGTGTTGCACGTGGGATTTCTAACCTTGGGGAGGGAAGTCCTGCGCGTGGCCTTCCAACCTCAGACCCGCGTTTGCTGCTGAAGAGACTTGTCCCAAGTGTCACTTCGGTGCTGGTCGGTTTTTTCCGAACCGGAACCAGTGGACATTTGTCTGGCAGGAAGGAAACTGCAGCTGACCCGTATCCTGAAGCCGGGGCTCATCCCGGGAGATTGCCAAGGCTGCTGAAAGGAGGTGGCGAAACATCAGTTTTTTCTCTTGGAAGGGAAGAGCTAAGCGACTGACGGGGTCACAGGGGCAGCTCCAAACCTGCAGGGTTCGCTGCGCAGCTCCCACCGGCTGGTTTCCGGGCAGCCGGACGCTTCCTTAGGCAGCGCTTCCGACCCCGAAGGTACACGTGTTCAAGTACTGGAGAAGGCCGGCCCTGCTGCTGCTTTTGCGTGCCCATGTCTGAGTCCGTCACCCCGCCCGTGCCTCATTCCCAAACGCAGCTGTTGTTTCTTGGAACGGTCACAGTGGAGAGGAGTGTCCAAACGTTTCAAACCCCGTACGCACAGTCAGTCAAAACAGTTCTGGGAGCAGTAGCGCGCAGTGAAAATCCCCCACGGCGACGCTGCAAGTCCGTGCTCCGCTCAGAGCCATTTGCATTTTTTCTTTTCATCAAATAAGTCTTTCACTTGCTGGAGCTGTTTCTGGACGTCTTCAAACCCCCGTTCTCGCTCAAGTTTGCTGACAATCTGGTAACAATTAGGAAAAAAGAGAGTCCTTTTTTAGTGCTTATTTTCCTTGCTGTTTTTTAAAGCCTGCTTCTCCGCATTCCAACAACTGCTGGCAAGAAAATTCCATCTGAACGCCTGCCTAGATGTAAACATTCTTTTCTGACTTTAACACTTTATTTTGGTAGTTTTCCTTTCAAGTCATTACGATTACAGGATTCGCAACACTTCCACTGGAGAATGACAGAGCCAAGGAAAAGAACCCCAAACAAACCCAGCACACGTTCATCTCTCCAAGTGTGAGGCAAGGCCGGTGCTTCGGTTTTACCCTGGAGCAGATGGGCAAAATGTGCTTTTATTTCCTTTCCCCTGCCCTACCCTACAAATAGAGGGCAAGAAGCAGCCCCTCCTCCCTCAACCAGCCCGCTTGGCACCAGCCCGGGCGATAGGAAGAAGCGCTACCGCTGTCGGAAAACCCGCCGCTGGCAACTCAGCAAAGCGCGCAAGGTCTCGGCCAACAGCGCGTGAGGCTGAGTTGCTCCCAGCCCAAGGCCGGAGCAGGGAGAGCCGCGGGAGGGTGTCCTTCTGAGGACGGGGTGACAGTTTGGCCAGCACTGGCTTCCCACGGGCAAAGATGGGCGCGAAGCTCAGAAAGTGTCCTGAGCCCTCCCGTGGCAGCAGTTTGAACGAGCTTGCTAAGTGCAGCACCGCTCCGAGCGCCATCCCAGGCTTCTGGCGAGAGGCGAGGATTTGCTGCCGAACCCAGCTAACGGGAGGCGTTGGAGAGGAGAAGCGGTAAGCCAGCTACCCGGTGACTGGGAGCTGGACGCTGACAGCCAGCACTGACGCTGTGCTGCTGGGGATGAAAGAGAGAAGGGTCTGGTTGCTGGGAGACCCAGACAACCCGCTGGAAGTGGTAAGGAGGCCTTCAGGCGGCACAGCCCAGCCTCCCCGCGCCAGCACACGCAGCCTCCGTTAAGGATACCGAGCAAAGCGGAATGGAGAATCCCGTCGTGCAAAGCAGAGGGCAGGAATTTTCTTAGAAAGCAGCTTAGAGGTCGCCTGTGACCGAGTGCCTTCAGCGGAGAACAGATTTCTTTTGTTAGCAGTAGCGGGGAGGGGAAGGCATCGCCTATTTCCTTTGAGAGAAAGGCTGTTGGAGCAGAGCGGAAGAGGACCATGATGGGAAAGGAGCAGACACCTCTTGCTGTAAGGCTGAGCGCGCTGCGCTGAGGTGTTTGCACTGACGGTTAAACCGAGATCCCTGGTGCTTCAGTCTAATCTGATTGCTGAATCCCCAGGGAAACGGAGCGACTGCGCCTGAGTTGTGACAGGAGGGAGCAGAAGCCAAGCGAACACAGTAAACGGGAAGCCTAGACTGCACAGGGACTTTCCCCAAACCGCAGGGAGAATTTCACCGCTACCGCCTCTGTGCCATACCGCTGCGACGGTGGGGGTGCCTTTACCAACACCGAGAGGTGGGGGCTCCAGCCCCAGCTGCTGCAGGGCTGCGCTGCTCTGCCCCACACAGAGCAGCGGGAGCAGCCTCGGCCAGGCCCTGCTCACTCTGTCCAGCCCACCCTTCAAGCCTGAGGTAGCAAGTTAGCACGAAGGGTTAAGCAGGAGTAGCAGGTGTGCTTACCTCATCATAGTATTTCACTATGTACCTGTAGATTTCAGCCAAGGCCACTTTCTCATTAAATTCATTTTCATGTTTCTAAAGCAGAAAACAGTTCTGGTCAGACAGTTCTCCTCCTTCAAGAACCGTAACGCATGTGGTCGGGAAGCGGCAGCTTCGCCTGCTTACCTTAGATTCCTGAGTTAGAAAGTCTTCAACCTCTGAAGTGGTCAAGGGAGGCAGATCCCTGATGGCTTTGTAGTACGCTTTCACCTCCTTCTTGTAGAGCGGAATGTCCTTAGCGTAGAGAAGTTTATTTGTTGGTGCTTCCTTAAAAGAAAATAGTTGAAGCCTTGTCAGTTTTCACAGCACAGATTTCCTAAGGTTCCACCTCCACGTAGTTAATTGCATCTAATTGTGTCTGTTCTCCGTGTGTGACTCATTTCTCTTTGCGGTGCTCATACACAAGGCATCAAGGTATGAAAGCAAGGCGAAGCACAGACGCGGGACCTCGGCAGTAGCACGCTGTGTTTCGCGACAGTTGCCATGTCATTATTTCTGTTGGCATCAGAAGTGATGAACATTTGACCCTCTTACTTCCTCCTCACCGCTCCCCAGACCTGAAAGGTGGTGAAAGCTGACCCAAAGGGCTCGGGGCTGGGGACACCCTATTTACCTACAGCGTAGAGCGGTGCTGTGGGAAGTACCCCCCCCTGGGGCAACATGCCAGGGAGCCTGGCTAGATGCTGTCCTGGCAGAGGCTCCCCTGAACCCCTTCGGTCCCCAGTCCTTTCACCCAGGGGTTCCAGAGCACGGAGAGCTGACTGTCAGGCACGCAGGGCCCAGGGGATTTCTTTCTTTCTTTCCCCAAGGCTTCAGCACCGCAGGTCAGCACTGACCCAGCAGGCAGCCTAAGGCTCATCCGAGGAAATAAAGGCTGGTGTTTGTGGCAGGAGCCGCTGCCCCACCTGGAAACCATGTTTTCAGGATGTCAAAGTGGGGGCTGGTAGCTTCCTGTCACTGCTCTAGTTTAAGTTCTGGGGAATAAATGACACAACCATGTGATACCTTGTCACTGCTGTTTCCACTGTGTGATGAAATGACTTAAGTGACTCTGTTTTCTAAGCGGCTAAAGCCAGTTTTAAGATAAAAGGCTAAAAATCATGAAAGTCGATACAATTTAGTACTAAAAGGCTACACAAGGTTTACTGCATTGCAAAACTCTATCAGGTTTCAGCATCCCTTTTGAAACGGTCCCTGGGAGCCGTTGCATCGACAGTACTTCCCAGTGGATGTTAAGCATGGAAACCTAACAGACCGTGCTCATTTGCAGACTTTCCATCAAGTGAGTGATGTGATTAGTTTTAATTCATCACACTTTGCTCCTAAAATAAGATAAATAAGCTCATCATTTGTAATTCACCTCTAACTGATGAGCAGCTGGTTCAGATCATGTAAGAAATTAGTCCATTTTCATAGAAATGTTTTTTAGGCTAAGAAGTCTCTAGCCCGTCTTTCTTGGTAGCATCAGTCTGAACAAATGCCTCCTGCTTTGGTCCAAAGAAAAGGAAAATATCCTCGGGAAAACCAAAGTATTTCCGATCCCCGGAGCTGCAGACGCTGTACTACAAAGCTTTTGAATGTAAGTTTTCTGGGCTTGTTACTGCAGCAAATAATTTGCATGTATCTCCACTCCACAAGAAGACATGTGAGGGGAACGGTTCCAAACTCCAGAGCTCTTGCAAGTATTCTTTCAGCTCCCAGCAGCTCCCTACGTGTGTTTCCTGCACGCTGGTGTGTGGCAGACAACATCTGGGCTACTTATCAAATAACGCTTTCAAGACCTTTGTTTAAAGATTCATTAAAACGTCATTAAAATCCTAAAATTCCCACCCTCTTCCACATCTTTCACAAACACACTGTGGAGAAACTGCCTGCAGAGAAGACGAGCAGCAGCTCACCATAAACACGGCGTTCTAGTAGCCCCTCCACTCTGCTCTGGTGAGACCCCAGCTGGAGTGCTGTGTCCAGCTGTGGAACCCTCAACATCAGAAGGATATTGACCGGTTGGAGCGAGTGCAGAGGAGGCCATGAAGATGCTCAGAGGGCTGGAGCACCTCTGCGATGGGGACAGGCTGAGAGAGTTGGGCTTGTTCAGCCTGGAGAAGAGAAGGCTCCGGGGAGACCTTATAGCACCTTCCAGTACCTGAAGGGGCTACAAGGAAGCTGGGGAGGACTTTTTACAAGGGCCTGTAGCAACAGGACAAGGGGTAATGGGTTTAAATTGAAAGTGGGAAAGTTTAGATTAGATATCAGGAAGAAGGTCCCTTCCAACCCAAACCATTCTGTGATTGTATCATTGTATGATTCTATCTCCCCACTCTAGGGAATTCTTCAGTGTCTCCTGAGATGGAGCAGCGAGGAATGGAAACCCCGCTTAAGTAGGCCACTGACGGTTTTGCCCCCAGTGTCAGCAGATCCAGGACTTCATCCCCTAAATCGCTGAAAAGGACATGGGTTGGGAGTTGGGCAAAAGCCTGGAAGGGCAGCATTACCTTCCCCAGCGTCTGTTCCGCCAGAGAAAAGGCATCCATGAAGGCTTGCGCGATTACGGACAAGCAGCCGTCTATATGTGACGTCTTCTTAATGTCAAAGACAAACTGGGGATTCTTCAGTATGTTCACCCAGAAGCGAAGAGGAAGACTAGACAGAGAAAGAACAAGCATCTTTAACTACACAGGCAGCAGAACTGCTTTAAAGCTGCAGCTTGATTGCACCGCCATCCTGGGAAGCAGCATGTTTCTGGGCTGCTTGCTGTTGTTAAAAACGGGATCAGGGAACAAAGGCTCCAGAGCAAACACATCAGTCACCCCTCCAACCCCAGATAACGCTCGCAACCTGCGGATACTTCTTCCTGAGTGTGAAGTCAGCACGCAGAGTGAGCAGTCCTGGGAGCTGTGGTGGTCTCTATCAGTACCCAACCCATGCGCTAAAATTACTGGGATCCACGAAGCCCAACCACACCCTCGCCCAGACATGCCAAAATCTTGTCCTCCTGACCGCAGGTGACCCGTTCCACCTCTGCAGCTACGTTTTCAGAGGGCGCACGCGCTCCTGCACATACCACACGGGCATACCTGTTGGTTTTCCATATATGGACCACATCGGGGTCAGTAATTTTTTTGCTCTCCGCCTGGGCATCCAGAAAGTCGAAAAAGTACTTGATGGCAACAGGCGCTTTACTGTTGGGTAAACTCCAAATGCTCCTGAAGAGCTTTTCGACGACCGAATGAATTGCAACCTGAAAAGCACAAAGATGAACAGCGCTATTATGACACAGCATAGAAAAGGATTTCTGGTTGCAGGGAGCTGAGCGTGCCCCAGGGCGACCACACTCAGTAGCTACAGCACACTTGTGGCACACATCCAGGCTGTAACTTATTGGCAACCAAGACAGTCAATAACGAAACCAAAAGTACAAATACACCACAGTGAGCTGCTTTCACATGTCACGTGTCTGTCACTTCACCAACAGGAGAACTGTGGTGAACTCTGGGATAGATCATAGGTGGAAGGAATTGCTCATTCCAACCAAGACAGCATCAACTCTTTGGCATACTGATGGCAGGGTTGCTGAAGGCGTTTGGAACTTAGCATAGAATCACAGAATGGTTGGGGTTGGAAGGGACCTTACAAACCATCCAGTTCCAACCCCCCTGCCATGGGCAGGGACACCTTCCACTAGACCAGGTTGCTCAAAGCCTCATCCAGCCTGGCCTTGAACACTTCCAGGGATGGGGCCTCCACAGCTTCTCTGGGCAACCTGTTCCAGTGCCTCACCACCCTCTCCATGAAGCACTTCTTCCTGATATCTAATCTAAACCTCCCCGCTTTTAATTTAAACCCGTTACCCCTTCTCCTGTCACTACAGGCCCTTGTAAAAAGTCCCCCCCAGCTTCCCTGTAGCCCCTTCAGGCACTGGAAGGCTGCAATAAGGTCTCCCCGGAGCCTTCTCTTCTCCAGGCTGAACAAGCCCAACTCTCTCAGCCTGTCCCCATAGCAGAGGTGCTCCAGCCCTCTGAGCATCTTGTGACTGGAAGCAAGAGGGAGGTGAGCCGAAGAGGTTCAACCAGTTCTCTAGGGCCCTGGTCTTCACGGTGCCATCTGCAACACACGCTGAGCACATACTCATCAACGCGTCACAGCCAAGTGACTGTGGCATTTGATCTAATTCTAGGATAACAGCTTTGGGTGGTGTACAAAGACACTAATATTAGAGAGAAGAACTGAAAACTGGGTATTTCTGAGGCAGAAGTGAAGCTATTTGGCTCCCAAAAACAAGGGCTTGGTTCTGACGGGCTCGCTGATATCTTGTACAGGCAAAGACAGCAAAACACTGTTTTGTGCTTTTTTTCTTCACATCTGTGCTGAAGCTCAGTTCAGCCCAATCTTCTCTCAGCAAGAAGGCTTTAAGCATGTCCCAGGGCCTTGATGCACTACTGGGCAGTTCATTTCACGCAGCAAACTCTGCAATTGTGTCTGGGTGCAGGCATGGGTGAGAGAACGAGAGAGAAAGAGACAGGGTTCAGTGCCATTCCCTTTAGTGCGCGGTGGAATTTCACAGTGAAGGACATCACAGCACTGTTCTTCAGAGCACCATCTGACTTTGGAGGAGGAGATGATTAATTTAAAGCCCTTTAAAAGGGCTGTTCCATAAGAGCCTGATCTTTTCTTTTGTACTTCAGTCCTCCACCGTTAAGATATTACTGGTTTACTCCAGAAATTCCTAAGGGCTAATGTTAGTTTCCACAGCTAATGAGAAATGACCAGTCTTCACTCTCACTTCGGGTAGCATCCCAAATTACTTCAGATGCTATCAACAAGCTAATTAAATAATGATTGATAGATTTTTAAATGCGAGAAGGCCACAATCATCATCCCTCCAGGCCTCTTGTGTCGCACAGCTCTCAGTGTTGTGCGCTGATTAATGTTTTAAGTAATATGCTGTTGCAAAGAGTTTTATATCCCTTTTGAGTAAGTCAGAAACGAGCTGACATTACTGGAGGGAGGGAGCAAGGCTTATTCCTAAGGAATGTGCATTGTATAAAGTAGGTAATCGTATTGTAAACCCTAAGGACCTTGTTTTTAAACTTTATCTACTTATTTTGGATGCTTAATTTGAGATCCTAAAAGATTATTTCATTTCAGAGGCAGTATTTTGTGAAACCTGGGCCTTGGGAGTTGTCTCTAAGCTGGGCAAAGTCTAGCAAAGAGTGAGGAGATAGTTGGCTGAAAGCTGTCTCTCCAGAAGGGATCGTTCTCGCTCTATGGGACTCAGTGGCCCAACTCACTTTCTGTAAGCTCAATAACCACCTTTTTTTATTTAACCTGAGAAAAAAGGTGGCGCTTACCAAGGAGATACAGAGTGCAAGTAATAGGCAATCTTGGAATGGTAGCATTAGAAAACCTGAAGTGGGTCTTTGCAAACGGTCACGGTCCAGAGTCTGCACAGTGATTTTTATCAGCTATCTTTTTATTTAACATCTGATATACACGCAGGAAGTCTGCGTAATTTCTGCTTTAACTTCTATTTCTGCTGTGCCCAACTAGCCAAGCCTAACACCATCCCTCCTCCAGAGTAAGGCCTTCATGGTTTACCTTGGTTGACAGAAGCTTTGTCAGATACATTTCCTTCACTTTGAATTTCTGCTTTCCTTTGTGACCTGCTCCTTTTACATCTTTGTTTGCTTCGGAGTCTGGCAAAATCTGTTGTGAGGAGATTAGAGAGATTACAGAGATATAAATACAGCTCAGTATTAAATCTACCACTTAACCAGCGTAACGGCTGAACTCACCAAATGGCAGTGTTCATCCGAGTAGTCCACGTCTAAACAACAGAGAGCAGAGAGCAAACAGGCATTAACGAAACACACGGCTACCAGCTCGCCAATGCTGTGCAGCGGGGTGCACGTCAGGATGCCGAGCACGCAGGCTCGGCATCATGCTTTCCTGCCTGCCGTGCAGGGGAAGCCTCAGAACTGCACGGGTCCTGGCTCACCTCCCTGCTGCCCACCTGTAGCTCGGCCCGCTAAGCTGGGCCATCGTCATCTGCTGCTGGGGGTAGCTGGCAGCAAATCTCAGCTCCTCTGAGAGGAGGACAACTGACAGCAGACGGGATGAGCGCATCCCTAAGAGTACTCAGTGCAATGGGGGCTGAGGTCAGGCGTGAAAGCAATGGCTGGAACAGACAACCCCGTTCTCATGGAGCAAGAGCAGTGCCAACCCAGTGGCTTGCGCCGCAGGGCCACATCTCTCCTAACTTTACATGTCCGCTTGATGGTGAGGTGACACGCTCGCTAAGAGTGCCTGTTTCTCCCCAGGGCTACTGAAAGGCCACCTCTACTGAGCCACCAGCTGGGCTGGAGCATCCTGTATCACAGGGGTAGGCGAGACAAACTGACCCCTTGTAAGCACCCTTTAACTCCTGACCCGCTGCTGAGACAGCCAAGTCAAAGCTTTCAGAGACACAGTCAAGCTGGGTGCCAGAGCAGGGCATGTTCCCTGTGTTGGTCTCACCAGTCAGCACTCTGTGTCCCCCGGGCATCCCTGCCTTGCTTTCCTTGCCTGTGAGTCTCTGTCTTTCAGCATTTATTGTCTGTATGTCCTTCTGTCCTTTCCTTTGCCTTCTTCCCTCCACCTAGACCCCCCATGCCTACCAGAGGCCCAGAGCCAGGGTTACACGGCTCTTCGGTGGGCTCAGCTATATCCAAGCGCCAATTCATCTGACCTTCTACTGAGCACGTTACAACCGGTCACAGCTCAGCTCTCTGCATTCCCAGCCCATTCTCTGCAAAAGACTAAATAGGTTGCAGCTCCTTTGTTACCTGATCGGGTATTTGCCTTCTTTTTAAAGACTTTTATGGTGTCTCCATTTGAAATCTGAAAGCAAAAACAAACATACCATGCTGAAACAAGTGTCTAGAATTCACAGAACCCTCAGTTTCATTTCCTCTCTCCCCAAGTCAGCAGCGGTGCAGGAGCATGCAAATCCCCTTCATTCTCAGCACAGGGTGCATGGATCCCAGCAGGCAGCCAGAGCTGGGCTTTTGGGCACAGGCAGCAGCTGCAGTTTGTTCACCCTACCGGGCACTGTGGGAAGGCCGCTAAGGGACCTTTCCCTTGCTTTGACTTTTGGGGTTCAGCCCCGATTTGGACATCTTCACGCGCTGCTGCTTGCACCCATCTTCCTACAGACGGCCCAGGCTGAATTCTCTGCCTCCAGTACAATAGGATCTTACGGGAAGGTGAGGCAGGGAGGGGAACACAAGGATGCTTTCTCTTCTGGCCCCCTTTCTCCCAGCTCATACCCTATGGAGGGGTCACGCTGAGGGTCTAACCTGGTGCTCCCAAGAACTATTTTCAAGCTGAGCAAAATAGTTATGCCCCGTGGACCATAAGGTCAAGATCCGTATCTAGCTACCTTGGGATTTCTAGGAAAAAATCTTCCCCCCTCCTTCCCTGAATTTCTAGTGCTGCCAGGATGGTAACTATTATCTTTAAAAGCAACTGGCAAGTCATGCTTTTCTTGTCAGGGGGTAACTGAAAACCAGCTCCCACTGAGAACCGCACCACTGCTCCGCTGTCAAACGCCGCGTCTTGCCAAGTGCTAGTGTACTTCCCTCCGTAATTACAAAAACAACTGGCCAGTTCTAGGAAGGGATCTCTGCCAAAATAATTTAAGTGTTTTTTAAACCTTGGCAGCCAGCCTGGTGTGAGAAACCAGTTTAAACACTAAGATACTTTATCAAAAGCTGTGACTTTCGCCAAAGAAATCGGCACTTACACTTGCTCCTGGAAAGTAAATGCAATCTATTTTATGAGTATGAGTTTTTTGCAGGGTTTCCATTTATCATGCAGTGTTCCAGCACTCCTTCAGATAACACAGAGCACTTTCAAACCACACTGCAAGTGGGTATATGCTCTCAGGCTACCCCGTGAGGTGACACAAACACCCCGAGAGCCCTGCTCCTTGGTAGGAAGATGGGTAAACAGGAAGAGGGCTACACAGCAGCTCACCCCCTCCCAGAGCGGTATGGGCAGTACGCCGCCTCCACTCCCTCTCCCAGAAGCAGGAGAGCAGCTCACTGCTAAAACGTGTTGGCTCCTGTCCTGAGGGAGGTGGGCAGAGCGCGGAGGGAGAACGGTGCTTCCCTCCAGGAAGGAGGATCATGGTGCAGCATAGCCATGGTCCAACCCCTGCTTCAGCTTTTATTTCTGGGACAAATGACGCTTTTAGCATTGAGTGGACTATGCTTTCCCTTCTTTTTCATTACAGCAGCAGCCATACTTCTGTTTCTTTCAGTGTGATCCAATAAAAAAACCAAACCCAGAGCCCTTCGTTTTGTGTCCTGCTGCCTAAATCCCTTTTCACGGTGGGCTGCTCCCAGGGGCACCTCGAAACGTCTTGTCTTTGTCAGGTGCGTTACTGAGGGGGACAAACAGGGGGAGGGGAGATCAGCTCAGATCCACACAATGCGGAGTACAGCTACTTTGCACAACGGAAGGTATAGTAGTGTGGCTCTACGCCTCTTCCTTGTTCTCCAGGCCTCCCATCCTCCCTATAACCCAGTTCTTGCCAGTGAGCTCCCTGGATCACACATTCAGATTCTCTCTCTGGGGCTGTGCCTGCTCCTGGAGCATGTGATGCTGCTACAGGTTGGAGACCTGTGACTGGACATCAGATCTGAAAGCAGTTCTCTAGCTCTTCTTGTGTGGGACATAGGACATCGTGATAACCAGCAGCTTTCTTATCAAGGCTTGTGGTTATTCTCATACAAACACAAATAATCACACCAGTAACCCTACTAGGAGCAAAAATTAGAACAAAAGGAGCACACAAGTCAGAGACACATGAAAGTCTAAGAGTACAGTACGAGTCCCTTCAGAAACACCACGCAAACATCACCTGCTTGCACATTTTAAAAATCAGTGTGGAAACTAAGCCTGCTTTTTCAAGAGTGACTGGTGATTCTGGGACCTTTACAGCACAACCCTCATGCTCCAGTATCTTAAAAAGATTGCATGGTACTTCCCAGTTTCAAAAATCTGGTGGCTTTCTAGCATTTAAAAAAAAGAAAAAAAAAAAAAATCAGGCTTACCATAAAACTCTAGGTTGAAATGAAGTTGGAATTCCTCAGGCAACTTTACTACCCTCCCACTGTCTATGCAATATTTCTTTTTCTTCCAAACTAGACACCTTCACATTCCTTTCTGCATTAATATGCATACAAGAATTTAAATCAGATACACTAATGTCTGATACTCGCTGCTAAGCCACTGCTTAAAATGCCACTAACCTTCTGCACAAAAAGTACGCTATTTTTCAGTGTCAGAAAAAGTGAACTAAAATATCTAACAGAGATACCCATCACAATTTCCATAAGGCAGCTGCTAAGCTATAATTAGTGTAGTTACAGCTTTGCAAAAACAACCGAACCTCCAGCCTAACTCGCATCTGCCTGCAGAAACCTCAGACGTAAACAAGGGCTGGGACAAAGATGCCCAGGGATGGCAGCAGCCGACTGGAGCAGGCTCATTTGCCACAAGATACAGCACCCATGTGCCACAGCAGGCCGCGAGCTCAGGAGGGGCGAAAAGGCTGCCAGGTAAAATCAGGGAGTGCTCGCCTGTAGTGCCTGTAGTGAAGAGGGCGGGCGCTGTCACATCAGAGAGAACTTCAGACACCTCATCAGATTCAAATCTCCATTGACCTTTGCTGCAGAGATTGACTGCAGCGCTACGATGTCCTAATTTGTACAAAACCTTTACCAGTGGAGTGGAGGAAGTCCCACATTCATCTATAGACAAGACTCAAGAGAGGGACAGGAAAACCTGCATTTAAGACAGGGGATGGTGACTCAGGCCATCTGCGTTCGCCGGTGCCTGCCCAGGAGGTAAGGAGAGCAACAGTCGCCCAAGGAAAGCTGTGAAGCCACTCCAAATGAGCTTGCTCCCCTTCTGAGCAGCCTGTCCAAGCTGCAAAGAGCCCTGCTCCGAGTCCTTGCTCCTCTCTGTGGACGGCACGGTGCAGACAGCAGCGCGCTCAGGGCTGGCTCAGGTTTCTCTGCACCATCCAGCATTGCATGGCACAGACCGACACTCACCAGCAAAACTTTACATAAACGAAACCCAATTATCATTTCCAGAGCCAGACTTCCAAATTCAATGCCAAGCTCACCAAAAGCACTCAGCATACTAACCTCACTTCCAAAATCCACCTGCAAGCATCCGACTGTGAGCTACTGTTATCACCTGAGGCCAAGCACATTTCACCCCAGCCTCTCAGCCTCAATTTTGCCTGTGTCCGTGGCGACTCCTTAGGCAGGTGACGCCGCTTGCTATGCCTTTGCAGTGCGCCTCACCCAGAAGGGCTCTGCCGCCGGCTGCAGCCTTGTGTGCCATGGGGCTGAAGGCCAGATTAGTGCAGTGTGGAAAGGGCTGGTTTACAGGTGCAACTGGAAGCGGAGGGGAAGCCTTACGGTACAAGTGGCGGCAGTAGATGGAAACAGAAAGAGGGGAAAAAAACAGGAAGGGGAGTGACACAGGAGATGTCAAGAGAAGAGTGAGCAAACTCCTCAGGTCCTTTTTATTCGGATGCTCAGTGAGCTTTCACAAGTGTCACTACTGCCTGTCCAGACAGTCAAAATACGAGGTGGGAAGAGGTAAACAATCGCTCATGGTGCAACAAAAGCTCAGCAGCAGAGACTAGAAAAGACTCAAGGCAATGTTCATAGCTGGAAATCAGATGCTGTTTTAACTGAATACCCAACAGAAGTAACAGTTTACCTGGTAGGCTTGAACCAAGCAACCCTGCAACAAGCAAACCTCTGAAAAGTAGCAGAAAACATATGACTCACTGGCAAGAAAGTGGTGTGCCACACATTTCTTTCCTTCTGTTGATGATGCTCAGCTATCTCCTGATCAATCAAGATACTTGTGCACAGACAGCATTTGGGAGCTGGGGAGAAACTGCTTCTCAGTTCACTGGTATGGCTTCCGTGCTTACCTCATAATGACCGATGGTATTCAGCTTCCTTATGCCATCCTCCATCACCTCCGAGGAACCATCGATATCTAACAATTCTCTTTGCTGCTCCTCCGACGCAAGTTCTGCAGTACGACAGCAACAGCAGACGATTATATCCCAGTGGCATTCTCGCTGTACAGAGGTTTGCAGGTCACATGAGAGTGGTTTTACACTCCCAAACTACAGGTTCTTTTTCATGGGTGACACCTGGGTGGCTTCCATTACTGCAAGCTAGTGGTGCTTCACTTCGTGTTGGCCAAGGCAGAGTCTTTGGAGGTGCCAGTCTAACTACTCTGTTGCACAAGCGTGCCCTGGCACTACGGCCACGCTGGGACTAGAGGAAAGGTGTCACAATCACTTCTAAGAGATCACCAGAATGAGCTGTACAAGACTGACACGGTATTTGTGAAGGGTGGTCAGGCACTGGCAGTGGATATAAAACATCAGATATGAAAGCAAACGGTCATCATTTGCTGACATAGCTATGAGAAGGTGAAGAAGTACCAACAGCTTAGAGAGCAAGTCCAGGAGGTGACAAATGCCAACAATGCAGAGTCTGTTAGATTTCCTACTGGAGCGTGTGGGAAGCGGTATGGTGGCAACTACAGGCTTTATCTGACTTTGGGCTCTTGACAACCCAACAGGAAAAGGTGGCTCGACTCATCTGCTGGAACAGCCTTATTTACATCTGTAGGTACTGTACGTACCTTTGCGAGTCACATGCGAACTGCTATACAAACCAATTCTGACTGTAAATAAACTGTATTTGTGGGTTCTCCTGATCAATGGAAACGTTGGAAGGAAGGGCGGAAGGAGGGGTAGTAGGTAGTGACTAAAGTACTTGGTAATCATGATGTGTCATCTTACCTGCTGACAAAATTTATCAACTGGCTGTCTTTAGGTTAACCCAGAAAAGGAACACAGAAGGTATACGTGTTCAATAAATAACACATTTGTAAGCTGCATGCTGCAGTCCTTGCAGAAGTGAAGCAAATGTTGTTCCAGTGGTCCATAAATGATCTAGTATTTCCCTAGAAATTCCTTACAAAAGCTATGTTCTGCCTAAACGCTAAAAAATAATCAAAGCCAAAGGTAGGAATTCCTAACAAGAAAACTCCACAGAGCAACCAGTGCACTCACAGGGAAATACGCTCCACAGTGACACTCTTACCAAGACCAATTTCATCCAGCTGAAGACCGTAGAGAAAGCCATTCTTATTAAGGAAAGCCTGAAGGCTCTTCTCCTTGGCTTGGCCTATGGTGTCACAGTCCAGAACATTAACTTGGATAGTTTGACAGGCATCTCCACTCTCATTTTCTGGGATTTTTTCAAAGATAACGTTCACTGTCTGGGGAAAGAAACACGTGTTATTCTGACTTACAGGGAACAGCTGGCATGGGAAACCTACACACTCCTGACAACAAGCCTGAGAGATTTGGTGCGTATATATTATTAAAGCTATTTCAAATAAAGATTATCTGAAGGAATTACACAATGAAGCATTTAGAATTCCTCATGTCTGAAGAATCAAAGACATATAGCTATATATTTCCAAAAGTGTATTTTGCATTCTGCTTTTGTGCAAATCTGTTTCACTGAATTACCAAAAAAAGACAGGAGACCAGGAAAAATTACAATGCATGTTCTATTTAAAAAAAAAAAAAAAAAAAAAGAGCAGGTCTTTGATTTAAAATGAATGCCTTATAAGCAAAACTGTAAACGACCAGAGATCTAATAAGGTTGCTAAGTAAGTCGTCATGGAAAGCGTGATTGATTTTGAGTGGATAGGAAGCAATGTTAAAATGCATATTTACACCAGCAGATTATGCTGAGTGCCTTATTATCATACCAGAAAGCACACCGCCCCTGGAGACATCAGGGCCTGTCTGCACACAGCCGTCTCTCTAGAGGCAGCACGGACAGGACCTCTGCCGGAGCAGTGGAAAGGGAAAGTGTGCTGCAGCAGGTGGAACCCAAAGGGGCCCAGATCTGCACGGAAGAGTGCGATTTATGCTGTTAGTTATTACTGCAGGTCAAACACCCACACAGCCTGTCCATATACAACGCCCCTGCCCTTTAGCTCACGGCTGCTCTTAGCCGGGACATGGTTCAGCTGCCAGGCTGCACACAAGGGGAGTACGGCCTAGAGGGAGGTGCCGATGGGACCAGGTGACCATCTCCAGGGAATGCTTTCAGTCAGGCCCTATTTCTGGTCAGGTCAGGCAGATCGACTGCCAAAAGGCAGGTAAAAAGGGAGGAGCACAGAACTGCTAGTGCTGAGCAACAACAGCAATCATTTCCAGTGCCGCAGCCTGCTCCTTGCAGAGAAATCACCGTTCCGCTGCACGGATACAGATGTTCTGCGGGAGGTGTCTCGGGGCAGAATTAAAACAAGTAGTTTAGGCGCCAGCACTCGACTGCGAGTGGCGCGGGAAAATCTACGTACTCGAACCATTCTGGCTGCTGGAGATTTCTGGTATAATACATATCTCTGGGCTGAAATGAGTGAGCTGCAGGTGTGCCTCAGTGAAGGACTGATCGTTAAAAGAGGAAGCAACTAAAAGAAGTTCTTTCCCTGCTGTCATGTGAAGGAAAGAACCTATGTCCAGTTTTCTGCAGGGACAACTCTTCTCTCTTCTTAGAAAAATGGGCAGTTATTAAGAGTTGTAAAATGCTATTTTCTGCTTTATTACCCAGCAAGAGTGGAAATTATGACACACTGGTGGTGAAAAAAAGTAGTCCAGTGACATACAAATTAACTTCACT
Organism: Eurypyga helias; assembly: GCF_000690775.1. Classification (NCBI taxonomy): domain Eukaryota; kingdom Metazoa; phylum Chordata; class Aves; order Eurypygiformes; family Eurypygidae; genus Eurypyga; species Eurypyga helias. The sequence continues at coordinate 16,310 of NW_010267802.1, forward strand.
GTTTCTACGGAAGCAAAAGGGGTATTAAAAACAGGGTTGCAAAACCATAAAGATGGGGATTTAACAAAGACTATAATATAACTGAGGTACCTGAGAATAACTTAATCAGGACACTGAGATGTTTAACTGTGAGGAAAATGAATCCATGGACAGGATGAACAGAATGGAAGAGGAGGAGATATGGGAATGGTGCCTGCAGAAGGAGAAGCAGGCTGGGTACCATGCCTCAGGTTGGGATTTCATGCGGAAAATTAGTAAAAAAATATATTGGCACAGGAATGAGGGAGTCATGCTTGGTTAGGCCCACAGACCGACCGAACAGACAGCAGTCCTGTCCTTGACTTTGATCACCCCGAGGTCATGGTCTTGTAGGATAAAAATTTGGACAGGGACTAACTGTATTTTGTCTTCGGAAAGTCAAATCAAAGTCTTGGTCTCTTTTGCTCTCCAAACTGATCTTTCTGGAGTAGCTACTCACACTCTAACTGATGTTGATTTGCCTTTACATCCTTGGAAGCATTCCTTCCTTTAGTTGATCTTTTCCTCCTAACATTATTTCTACACTGCAATATTCATGTTGCTGCTTCTCCTACATTTCCTCTTCCTTTCAGACTGCTGAGAAAAACTCTCTTTTTCTCTGCTGCATTTCCTCTTCAGCACATGCTCTCACACAGATCGCACATAAATGTGCAGCCTTCTCAGTTATTAGCATGCGAGAGCCCTTCCATCCCCGCTCGACTCACTGGAGGGTGGCAGGACTGTAAAAAGGAGAAGTAGCCCTTTATGGAGGTGGAGTATAAGTAATTTATGAACTCCTTAACCAAAAGTGTCCACGATGCAACACGTTACAACTGGAAGAAGTGGTCAGACGTGAAGAAATATTTAAACACATGGAAGTCTCTGAACCAGGCGAGCCGTACAGTCTTGCTGACAGGATTTGCTGCAGAAGTTAATCTTAAGTGATGAAGCAATTGATGAGGAGCTAGGAAAGCCAATTATTATTAAGTCTTCTCTCTGTAGCTGAAGTTTTCATAAATCAGATTCAACCTGTCTGACAGCACAATCCCTGGCTTTAGAAACCATTAATCAGAAGCTGACAGTCACAATCACTACATTTAGGCACGAAGTGTCGAACTCCAGAAAGAATCAGAAATGCCTGTAAAATTACGAAAGCCCTTGGGTGATCAGCTCTGAAGGTCAGAAAACATTTAAGAGAAAGGAGCACACATAGAAGTCACAAGGAAATATCATCAGGTCGTTTTCTAAGCTCCCTCACTTTGCAAAGGAAACAAAAACAGGAGGTAGTTTTAGGCAAGATTCAGGAGGAAATTACAGGACATGTGGTTCAACCTAGTAATATCTAGAGTCGAAACTTCATGCCCTAGAAATAATTAGTGATTAGCAACACAAAGACACAGTGCTCTTCAACAAAGGCTTAACACAGGTCGCAAGAATTGTTAAAAGCTACTTAAGGAGAGCAAGGGAAGCATCTGCAACTACTTGTATGGGAAGCAGCTTGGAACCTAGCTAGAAGATGGAACAAATTTGAAAACCATTTGTTCACTCGTGCAGTGACAGAAACAATGATACTTGATGACAATGTTTACAGATGGCTTCTCAGATTTGTACTTCTCTTGGAAATGAATTTCAAACAATGAATTATTTAGTAAAGCTATTAATAACCACAGCAGATAATAAATGAGATGTGGTTTAACAAAGCAATGTGATAATACCATATTTTCTTAGAAGTAAAGAAAAATCATCTAGGATATTCAAGGGCTCTTGCTCATTACTCTGTTCTGTATTCAGCTATGCAGCTGAACAAAGCCTATTTCCATTTATCCGACAGACTGGCAAAACAACAAAAACTTTTGATTGGGAGAAGTTAGAGAATTCACGTAAAGGAGACAGCACCATGATGTACAGCACGACAGAACTGCCTCTAACCCTCTCGCCTGTCTCCCAGACTATGAAGTACAATAAAGAGGAAAAATCAGATTGATTGTGTGACCCTTCTGTAGCAGCCAGACCGTTACCCATCAAGAGGTTATAGAACAGCTAACAAATGGGCACAGAAAATGTTAAAGGGGTTCAACTTAGGCTAGATGGGCATTATGCAAAGCATGGGTCGTGCTCTCGACGCTACAGTATGCAACTCGAGCTGTACCTAATTCAGAAGACTCTCCTGCAGCCAACATCTGCATCGCTTGCATCCCAGCAAGGGCTGCTTTGTCCTTTTCTGCTGACAAAAATCCCCCTATGTCACATGCCTTTAACAGCTTCCCTCTCTCTCACAAAGGGCACCTAGTAATACCACAACCATTGGTGTATTATTAGGAAATTGGGTTCCCCGTCTCTGCTTTACTCCCTAACAGCCCTCCCACACTTTTAACAGCCTTCTTTTAAGTCACAAAGCAGCTGAACACTTGAAATAACCTTCTACCACGCAGCTTTGCTTCACTTTCAAGAAAAGGCTGTTGGCTGAACAGGTGAATTAGATCACATCTTCCCATCTAAAAACACAAACTCACTTCAGCAAAGATTTCAACAGCCCAAACCCTTGTTTTAAAAAAAGCAGTGGAAGCAAATAAACTTCTTGAGAAGAAGTTCGTAGCTCTTAACTGCCTGAGCACCAAGTCTACCACATAAAGAGGCCTCCCCTGGTTTCTCACAGGAGATGCTTGTCGTGATTTAACTGAGAACTCCCACATCAGGCTTGCATTGTGTAGCTTTTCTATTTAAAATGAATCACTTCAGTGAAATGCTAACACTCAGCTGTGCACCGCGCTTCTTCATCAGTCATTGAGCAAATTATCCACCAAGGGGTGCAGCTGCTGCTCTGTGAGAAAGCAGGCTGGCTTCCCCAGCCTGCCCAAAGGCTCCAGGACACATCCAAGCCTCTTTCAAGGCTGTTTTATTCCTCAAAACTCAAATATAAGCACAGCGTGAAACTCACAGCTCCTCAGCTCCTCCTGGACCAATGCTTTTAGAAGCATCTTTCCTTCAATTCCTCTGCTTGAGTATTTACTTCAGCAGCCCATCTCTGTTCAATATCTGATCCTTTCCAGCTGAGAGTGGTAACAGTAGGCGCTGGCTGGCCTCAAGGTCAGTGGTCTTTTTACAAAAGGCATGGGGCCCAGCCAAGGGACAGCTCTAATACAATTCAAAACCAAAATGTTTCTTAGTTCTCATTTTTCCTTGCTACAAATGGCCTGAATTTTAGACAATATCTCCTGTCTTTCCTTCTTTCTCTGTGCTCAGTGCTTCTTCCTTCTCCTGCCCCAAGAGTTTATCTGCAGAGCAGTGTGTTTAGATGAAGACCTGTAGAGCTCTCCTTGATTTTTAGGATCCTGTTTATATCCTGCTTTTATTGCTTTGGAACTCAAGTCCCAATCCTGAACGGAGACATTCGCATGCAGATTCCCTACAGCCTTGTTTGTGCTGAGAGCTGAACTCCCTACCAGATACATCCCTGAGTCTTCAAGTGCCTACACACCTTAAAACTCTGAAGGCTCAGTATCTGCACATGTGCTTCAGTATCTTTCTATCACCCTCTTTTTGTCTATGTTTCTATACTTTGCTCTGGACAAGTAGGCTTTTGTACTGCTATTATGGGGCTGTGGAAAGGGACAAAATAAAACACCGACAAAATACTGCAAGACTCAGAATTTAACTGCAGTGAGCAAATGTGCAGCTGCATTTGAAAAATCAGCTCAGAATTTATTCCATTTAGAAAACCAAACCTGTGATCCTTTAGGGAGAAATTTTCTTCCAAAGAAAGGAGAAAATACTTGGTTTCTTGTCTGTGTGCTCACGGGTCCTGCACGTCACTGCAGTGCATGCGAAGTGGTGTTAGTGAGAGAAGAAAAGCTGGATCCTACCACCTCAGCATCCTGCTAAATGCTATGCTTGAAGAGAAAGAGTGCACGGCTGGACTGCTCCCCAGCCCAGAAAGTTTCCTTGTTCCACCTATATCTCTTTCACACAGAGTTTTATTTTCCAGCGTAAAACTTAGACAAAACACCAAACAAAACTGTTTCTCTGTCCAGCCAGACTCCTTGGGCTTCATCTCCATAATTTCACTGCAGGACCCTCTCTCTTTTTCTGGCAGTTTTAAAGGGAACATTCAAGCCACTTCTCAACTAAGTCAAATATACTGCTGGACCTTATCAGGGAAAGTTGACTTATCAATTCCATAACAGTATCAGTATCTCCCATTTAAAAGCAAGAATACAAAGAACAAAGGCAGCAAACGGCATCCAGAACGGCTATCTGCTCTCTCACTTCCTCATCCATCCGCAGACAGTTTTCCCCACTGATACCGAGTCCTGAGACCACTTCCCCTCTCTCCTGTTCACTGCAGACTGCCCACAAGACCCTATCAGCAACTGCATGCATAGAAGTAGTGCTAGGAAAAGTATTTAAGGCAGTGTTCATCAGCTTCAGAGTCAGCTATCCCCCGAAGGTGCACTCAATTTGAATTTGTGCTATAAATAAGAAAAGTCAATCAATTCCACAGGACCAGATGTTCCTGCGCAGTCTACTGGTAACAGGCATATTGAGCTTGCCCGAAAATTATTGCTCTGCATAACTACTGGGTTTTCTATCCTATGGCTATATATAACAATCAGTTAAACTTCCCCTGGAGCCCAAACGCATGCCAGAATGCAGCACACAAACAAGGAAACCAAAGATACGACATTATAAGTTTAATTTTTACTCATAAACCTCCCTTCCAAATGCATGCTGTGGGAACTTAGCTTGACGTACCTTCAAAAGAACCCTCCAACAGCAGCTTTGTAAACAGCTCTAAGAAGATTTGGCTATACATTTGTCAGTCCAAGAGCTTTCAGCAGAAAATGACCATTCAGAAATGTTTCACAGAAGGGTTGTCATTTCAGTGAGCTTCCTACATGACTCAGTGAGCGAAGTCCAATGGATTGCTGACCAGCCAACATTCCCAGGGTCATATAGTCTACTCCAGGATGTGGCATCATAGGACCTCCAGGTTCTTGCTGCAAAAACGGAAAATGGGCAGACCTGGAAGCTCCAGCCCTACCTAAGGCTCAGGGTACAGGCTCGGAAAAGGCCTGAATTGTCCCCCAAAGCCACCAGCAGTTGTAGGGTCCCTGCCATGACAGCTGCTGCCCTCACAGTTTCTGCTCCCAAGCTCTGAAACCCACTATACAGTCGCACTTCTCACACTCCTGTCTAGCAACTCCAATACGACGCCAGGAGTTAAGAAGAAGGAAGTTATGGAAATGACTGGAAATGCAGAATTTTAAGTCCTCAGACTCAAAATCATTGGGAGATTCCGAAAAAAAAGTACTCTGGTTATTCTGAAAAATTTTTCATATCTCCCCCTCAAAAAGTCACAATTTTTACATGCTCCGAAGTGCAATAATTGTTGCCGTCCCTTCTGCCCTCGGTTTCAGAATGGCAATCAGTAAGGGAATTTCAGCTCTCAAAGAATTCTGGGTGTGACTGTAAGATAGGGAGCACTTTGTAGCTGCTTTGATAAAGCCAAGAAACCTATGGTCAACTTCAGAAACTTAGCTAGGCTTACCAGATACCTTGCTTTTAACCAAGGAACTAATTAAAATCCACCACACTGTATCCTTGCTAATTTGGAGCTACTGACATGGAAACCCACAGCAAATTATTGCTGCCTGCAGATTAGCCACAAGTAAACACAATAGGAAAATAAAATCTCTGCATTCCATTCTTGCATTCATTGGAAAAGTGTGATTTAGTTTAAATTCTAAGCATATGTTTATATTTTTGTAGTACACTTTAAAATAAGAAGGAATTTTAATACCCTAAGACTTCATTAAACCTAACCTTTGGTGATGGAGGCACGCTGTGAAATGAGCAGTGAGCGCTCTTTGTGAAATGCCTGTTGGTGAAATACCAGCTAGTTAAACTCCATCACATTTTGAAACTTTGTCAGCAATAACAATTTTATTATCTGGGTACTTAACCATCACCTTAGTGCCTACGAGCCTTAATTTAGCTTCCTAAAAAAACGAGAAAACATTGCAGTTGTCGGTGTTCGGAGGGAACACAAACTGGCAAACATACCACTGTTTTGAATTCCGAGACTTGCCACAGCAGCCAGTCTTCGTTAAGCGTGTACAGGGCTTTGCAGGTTATCGCATCAACAGGTCCTTTGTTTATCCTCTGATTGAGGGTTGTCACAAGCAAATAGAAAGGTTCACCAATTGTCTCCTAGGACATGAAACAAGGAACACGTTTATTTTTGTAATCGCTAAACGGGCTTGAATAACTAGAAAAAAACGAAGTGCAAGAATTGAGTTATTTCCTTTTAACTAACTTGGTATCTTGCAATTACAAAGGAAAATCCCTCTGAGCAGACTTATTTAGTTATTTGTTTAGCCTCCATCCTTTGCTTTACGGTGTGAAAGTCTCATGCGAATACCCAGGGACAGCTGGAGCGTGGCAAGATGGCTCACAGCCTTGCTGTGCACAAGCACGCTACAGACAAGCTGCTCCTGCTCCACCCGGCAGACGATTCCTAGGCCTTTTCTTCCACCAAAGAGCTGGCGAGGAGCGAGACGGGCATGTGTTCACATGTGTTCTTCAGCTTTCTCAAGCTAATAACTAATTTCACGCTGTCCCCAAAAAAAAGCCTTGGGAGCGAGGTGGTGAGACATACACTGCTGTATCAGCGAAAGAGGGAGTGAAACTGGGGCTTCCCTCTCCTGCCTGGACCCCAGGCTTCAGGCAAGCACCTCAGAAAGGGAGGATGGATCTTTGTTTCCACATGACACCATTCCTGCAGCCCGACTAAAGCGTCTCACTAGCACAGCTCTGTAAAGATGACTGGTGTACCGAGAACAGATCATTTCCTTTCCTTGGCCCATTCCTGGGGTTTCAGGAAACCGGTGCGAGCTGCTGAGCCTCAGACAATTTTGCTGCTGTATTAGTGGCAAGTGCTAGGACTGATATGAGTGATACAACACTGCGATGCCACCACACTGGTAAGGGACAGGAAGCATAACCAAGCACTGAAACCAAGAACCAGGTGCTATGAAGTGGGCTAACATAAACAAACAGTAAAATAAAAGAAAATGCTTATTTTGTTTCCACTTGAAGCCGTTCAGTTCTTGAAATGTGCGATGCTGTTTGAGGGTTAAAAAAGTTTGAAAAGAAGTTCAGTTTTCCAAAAGATGGTATTCCTTAAATCTCCATTACATGGTAGCTTTCCAACAGCCTCCATAGAAAGGTACAGCTGCATTGTAAAAAGTGTGCCAGTCTTGTAGTATGACCACAATACATCTCAGGGAGATGAAATAATGTCTGACACGAGAAACGGATATGCTAGCGTTGCAAAATTACCCAAATCTCAGCCAAATAAATGACATGATAATTGCTTACAGACGTGCTCTTTTCCTACGTCCCCTTGACGAGAGCTAGGTCACCTAAACTAGAAGAGTGCCCGTGGATAATGTCAGAAGTCGATTGAATGCTTTAAGCTGATTCCTCTAACAATTCTTATGGAAGAAACCAGTTCAAAAAAACTTCTTTGTGTATCTTATATAGTGAAAAGAGGTCCACGTACCCGGAGAAATCCAGAAAGGCAGACGGACATCCAGTTTGTCAGCAATTTTTCCACCACAGATTCAGTTCGCCTGAGCAGGAGCTTAGGCTGCACATTGCTTGATTGCTCCATCAGGTCCTTCGTCAACACTTCCAAAATATGAGTTAGATAAACTAGCTTAGTTTGTAGTGCAATAGTCAAGAAGGATGCAAACAAGCACCTGTTGAAAAAAGAAAGAAAGAAAGAAACAAAAGAATGCTGTAATATTTGGGATTTCTCTTCCCAGCCATCTTTAATAAATGAAACAGACTTTAGTGCAGTTCATATCCCAAGTTTTCCCTCAGAAACTGTCCACTGATGTCTACAAAATAGAAAAAATGCAAGTCCATCTGCTGTTGTGATTTTTTTTTAAACACAGAATTTGTGTCTCTAAATGTAATTCTGCAGAACAACACCTGCTTCAGTGACAGAACGTTTCTAAACCATCGAGCTGCTGACCTAACTGCAGGAAGTGTTTACAGTTTTGAAGTGAGTTTTCCCGCTCCTTTGCCTCTTTGTTTACATGTACAAACGTTCCGATTTCTCTTTAATGGCTTGTTTTAATAGCAATGTTCTTTCTTCCTCAGTGTGTGCAGATGGAGAAGATGGAAAAATGGTCTGGAGTAAGGCAAGCTATTTTTGCAAGAAGTAGAAATTACATTTGTGTAACAATCCATGTTGTTTTCTCCTGCTAATTCTTTGTCTTGAAGATGATAAGCATAATCATACTATACCTGTCTTTCACAGAGAAATTTTTCTGCTTTTCAAGGGTGTGAATGAGAGTAACAAGAAAGTTCTTGTTACAAATTAAAGCATGCAACATGTTGAAGCTTTCATCCTTGCTCGTTTGGTCTCTGCTCTGGAATAGTTAAACAAAAATAAGCAAACTGTAGTTTGGCTATGATGGATTCTTAATGCTCAGAAAAATGGTAAGCAACACATGGGATAAGATCCTGGCCTCATTCAAATCAGTGGGAGTTTTACATTGACCTCACGGGTCTTGTGATTTTGCCAAAGACGCATTTGTGTTTGTGTACAACGCAGAGCGCACACATGCAGAGCACACATTTTCTGTCATATGCACACAGTAATGCCAATAGTTACGTTTGTCTGTCATTTCCCATTACTAGATTCTGGTTATTTTATTTAAATAAGCCATAATATACATTAGGTAATGGCATCTTACACATCAAATTCTTTTTATGTATAAATCCTTGTAAGCCTCCTCATGAAGGAAAGGGAACATATTGAAAATGCAGTCTGATATGTTCTAGGACAACACTAAGATTAGGGATACAGTCACTCTTGAAAAAATACTTATTAATTAAGGCATAGAGCACTACATCAGCTTACCTGTGGCATGTCTTCACTGAAGATGGATGCAAAGCCTCCTGACTAAAATATAAGACAGGTGACATTTATCATTCTTCCGTATACCAAAAGTTTCTAGCACACGTACATTAAACATACCAAGCGTGTTCCTGATGGCACACAACTTGAAATAGAATGATGGAGATGCTGCCTTCTAATATGGCCACGATATAAAAACTCTACACAACACCTTCTGCAAAGGTGCTGCCGAGGTTCAGTGAAAAGTGAACTCTCAAAGATGACCTGGTAATTGACTTAGGTGTTACTGCCTGTTACTCTATGCTGCTGAGCTGTACTACCGCAGCAGCCAACCAACGCTCCACAGGAAAAGCTGTTTATCACCCTCAAGCTGCAAATGTGCTGATGTGCAAGGGGTGCTGCAGGCTGCATCCTCCGTGGACGGCAATGATAGCCTCTGGGATGGGCGGTTCTGTAACAGAGCGACACTTGAGCTCATCTGCCTCCATTCATCTCAAGGCACATTATGAATGTTCACTAATGAACACTCCAGGAGGTCCATGCTGTCAGACTCCAGAGAGGCACAGGTGCCACCACATACCCGGTCCTAGTAAAAGCTCTCCCAACAAAGCGAATCCCCCAGTTCTCAAATACCGTGTCAATACCTCGTCTGACTCTTACAGCCTGTTAAGGTCCCAACACAGCTGTATGTTCCCAAAGCAGCACCCTTGAGCAACAAATTCACACTAGTAACATTTACTGTCATCTGCTTTATCTGTGATGCTGGCAGGCCCTAGTTTGCTTACAGAATCACAGAACGGTTTGGGTTGGAAGGGACCTTAAAGACCATCTAGTTCCCCCTGCCATGGGCAGGGACACCTTCCACTAGACCAGGTTACTCAGAGCCTCATCCAGCCTGACCTTGGACACTTCCAGGGCTGAGGCATCCACAGCTTCTCTGGGCAACCTGTTCCAGTGACTCACCAGCCTCTCTGTGAAGAATTTTTTCCTGATATCTAATCTAATCTAAATCTACCTGCTTTCAATTTAAAACCATTGCCCCCCATCCTGTCACTACGGGCACTGGTAAAAAGTAAAAAGTCCTCCTCCAGCTTCCTTGTAGCCCCCTTTAGGTACTGGAAGGCTGCAATGATGTCTCCCCGGAGCCTCCTCTCATCCAAGCTGAACAAGCTCAATTCTCCCAGCCTGTCCCCATAGCAGAGGTGCTCCAGCCCTCTGAGCATCTCTGTGGCCTCCTCTGGGCTTGTTACAACTGGTTGATATCCTTCTTACGTTGGGGGCCCCAGAGCTGGACACAGCACTGCAGGTGGGGTCTCACCAGAGCAGAGTTGAGGGGGAGAATCCCCTCCCTCGACCTGCTGGCCACACTGCTCTGGATACAGCCCAGGATACGGTTGGCTTTCTGGGCTGCCAGTGCATACTGCCAGAGCTCACATCTAATTTTTCATCTATGTATCTGGTTTTTCATGTCTCCCTTTCCTCATGCCTTCTGTTCTCTTCTCCCACCACCGTCTTCTTCCTCTTCCTCCACTGGCTATTCCCAATTTTTCAGAACTTCTTCATCACCCTTAACACCACCTACCAATGAAACACACACCCACACACAGAGTGAAACAACCAGAACCACGTTAAATGTCAAAAATGCTTGCGAACAGGGAACAAGCATGGTAGCATTAAACCAAACAATGTGGGAGATTGAGGGAAAACAGAAATAATAATCCAAATTTAACAAGCAAAGCAAAAATCAGGCTGAACATAAGGAATATTTTAAGAAGCACCTACAAGCATTATGCACAACACAAAAGCTATCACACCAGATTAAATATAGAAAATTGAAGCAGCGTGAAGCAAGAAGTTCAAAATGAAGATGAGGTCCATCACTCTTAATTTTAGGTGTCTGACTCCCTCTTTAAGCAACTCATCCCATCCTGAGACAGATGTCTCAGGCAAGTGGGATGAATCACTTTCTTGAGCTGCCTGTCTCTGCACTGACTACAGAAGATGCTCAGCGAACAGATTTGATGTCTGTGTTTAAACGGCTTAGATTAGATAAGACAAAGCCCATCAAACAAACTGGAGGGCAGAAAAAGCATCATACGGACATCATTCAAACACATGAGGTTAGTGAGGTAAGTGGTGGTTTCTCACTTTGATCCTTCTGTCAACCCTTCTGACACACAGTTGCAATCTATCACTCCATGGCCTTTTCTGTTCATCTGTAATGTTTGTTTAGTAGAGTGCTGCCCTCCTACCACATTCATACAGCACAAGGCATGTTTGGACACTCCCGCAATGTAAACGGTAAGTACGTAGCAGGAAAAATTAGTACACAATACATTAAATAGCTTGCCTAATGCCACACGTCTATAGAGAGCTAATAGTGGCGAGTTTACCTTCGTGGTCTTCGTATTTCAAACTGAGACAAATTCTAATTGGAATCATCTCCAGGATGCGCAGTGGCATGAGACACGCCAAGGCAAAACAGGAGCCCTTCCCTTCCTGAACTCACATAATGCAAGAGAGTGGCAGACTTCATGTCTTTTTCTCTTTGCTTTTTATTTGCATAAAGCAAAGCATTTCTACCCAGAAAGCTTCTACAGATTGTTACTGTTTTGACAGGGGACTATCACTAGAAAAAGATATATTCCTAAAAATAAAAACACTATTTTAATGTTAATATGCCTGGCAACAAAACAAACTGAAAGGAAAGAGATGCAGAAAGTAAGGTTTCCTTGGTCCATTTCCTTCAAATCTCCTAGTGGCCCCATACAAATTAGACTGGGGGCATCACAGCAGTACGGGAAGAGATATTCCCAGTTTTCTCTGGTGTGAAAAATGGACTCAAAGGGTACAAATATTATGCATATGGAATTGTTAAATATTATTCTGCCTTAGTATCTGGTATTTGGTGTTGTAAGACCAAAAGGCCCTAATTTTGCCCGTGTTTAAGTTTATAACAACGAGCTTTTAGTAGGATCACAGGTGGTGATGAAGCGAAGCAGTGTGCTGGTAAGACTGCAGGACTGGGCTGCAGAAGTGAGGAGTAACAAGTGAAGACTAGTGGGTAATGTGCATACATACCAGCTATAACCTAAAACACCACAGCACTAGCCAAAGGTCTCTACTCCTTGGTGTCAGTTACACAGCAAACTATCACCAGCTCAGATCAGAGCTTCTGCCAACTAGTAAATGCCAATAAGAACAGCATAACATCACGATATAATTTGAAAGCCATGGTAAATGCACTTAACGGCAATATAATGTGTCACATATGCAAAAAAGTAGTAGTAAAACATTCAAGAGAAGGCCTCTTCGGTCCTCTCCCGTGACACAAACTGTGCCAAAGAACAATGAAAATACCCACTTCTAAACTGGACAGCACTTAACTACTTGTGTAATTTTTAAGCATTTGACCTACGCTCCTTTGAATCAAGGTCTTACCATTTCTGTCAGCAGCTTGGAGTAGAAAGTCAGCACGACCCTAGAGCCATTTCCTCATCCCACAAGTCTAATTAGGAAGTGTCATGATGTTAGCTAGCATGTTAGCTAGCCTGACTGTTGCTTTAATTAGCTACAGCATGGAAGGTGAAAGCATGAGAACAAAAAAAAGCAATGGATAAATTATAGTTTAGTTAGGGTGGCCTGGAAGGCAAGCAGCTTAGTGAGGCTGGGCAAAAACGGAAATGGATGCATGCACAACCCTTGAAAATTCAACAATGGTGCTTTATCTACAGCATTTAGTCTTCGTTGAATATAGAGGTGTACAGCCTTAAGTGTTCTTTGGTAATTCCTGACTTAAGAAAAGTTTCTTGTGAAAACAATGTGCAATTACTGTGTAGTATTTACTTTAGTAATTTGATCCTGACCTTCCAACCTTTCTCGTTATTAGATAGGGCTGACAACTGAAAGACTTGTAAATATTTACCTCTGGAAAGAAAGTTCTAAGAGCAAAGTGTTTGTAGTCAAGGAAGGGAACGGTTCCAAAACTATCCACCACGTCTAATTCATCCATCTGCAGTTCAGCAAATCCTGAAAAAGCACACACACCCAGAGAGTTAGCTTAGTTGACACAAAATCATCTTCACAATTGTAGCTCGGCCCCAGCAGACATTCCTTAGAAGACAGTTTTCAGGCAAGAGGGGTTGCTTTTCTCGCTGAAGCTCTTATGAGTGGGAAAGTACCAATCCATTTTTTTTTTCCACTTTTGTTGAAGGAAATATTGCATGCAATCCTATTAGTTCCGTGCTATCTGCTCCTGCAGTGCTCACCAACATTAAAGAGGTAACCTGGTACAACACAAAAAATATTCTAAGGGCTATAAAATCAAAATGTTTATATAATGTGAGTTTCTTGACAGTTTCAGTTCAGAAATTATATTGCACTTATGTTCTATAAAGCTCTTTTGACCTACCCTCACGTATTTCTTTCCGAATCTCATATTCCAGCAGTTCCAGTTGCTGACTCTGTTTACGAGTTAACTCTTTGGATTTGTATCTAGTAACTATGAATGCCGCTAAAAAGGAAGGAAAAAAGATTCTGAGTACAGAAACTGCAGAACTGACAACACCTATACGAGACGTATTTTAATATTATTTTACGAAACAGAAAGATTAATACACAGTTGCAGTCTCCAGGAGGATTACTGTTTCTACTGCTGTTAGAATGCTAGTACCCAGGAGCCCCAGTTATCTGGATCTAAACCCCAAAGTTTAATAAACAACATTCCCTGTAACAAGGCCTTAGAATTCTCAATCCAACCTTATTTGAAAGTACAGCACACCCTACTATGTACAACCTGCACAGTGAGACACAGAATCTGCTTCTACTGCTAGCAACCTACTTAAAGTAGCACTTACTAAACAGGAAAAACAGTTGTTTTGAACAGGAAATTCAAAATTGCTGACTTCTCTAAAGCTCCTTTTGAGAGTGAAAAGGCATGAGATATGGTTCCTGTAAAGGTCTTACACTTTTTTAAAAAAGAAACCCGAGCACACAAAAGAAGAACAAACCCCCAAATGTATTACAATAAACAGAAATTTATCCAATATATAACCAGGGCTAAACTTTTAGAAAAAAAGGAGTGACAAAAAGAGGAGGGGATGAGTATTTACCCCTCTCAGTGACCTACAAATTCATGAATGGTCCAAATGAGACCGAGCAGAAACCGCACAGACACTGCCTGAGGATAAGCAGTTCGTTAGGAAACACCAGCCTCAGGGATGGGAGGGGAGCCCAGCTGCGGTAGCTGGGAGGGCCCAGGCCTGGAGGCAAGGATGTCGGCCCTATGGCCTGCCTTGCTAAATGGTGGTGATAAGCCCAGCAGAACAGCCCAGAGCACTGTCTCGTAATGTGCTGCAGTCTGACAAGGTGGACTTCACCACCAGTGGAGAGGTAACTCTGTCCACTCTACTGGGAACAGGGGAAAACACCGGGCTGGTTGTGACAGTCCCAAACATGTGCGGGTGTGTGTATGTGCGTTTGTGTGCCATGGTTATACCCTTCAGCAAATCAAAGCCTGAAAATGCATTATTGTACTTACCTATAATGACACCCACCACAATGGGTAGCAAAATAAGAACATATAAATATATGTGTGATGATGTTGGTTTGACCTCATGCTCAAAATTTCCTAATCTGACCTGAAGAAAAATAATGTCTGTGTTAATAGAGGACAGGCATTATCATCAGTGCTTAAAATGACATCTAATGTATTTTTAAAAAATATGTTATTTGAGGCGCATGAAAGACCCTGGTTCTCCAGATTATTGGGAAGAAAGCAGCGATTTGGGAAAACGCCTGGGCCAACACAAACTGAACTTTCATTGTATTGGATGTTTAAGCAGGATAACAAAGCAGTGACGAGGAAAACTTGCAGGTCCTCATGAAGCACCAAATTTTGTCATTGCTGTCACTGCAAACAAGAGCCCTCAAACGAAGGGCAGGATCTGGTCTCCAGCTGGCCCACGCACTTCAGAATTGTTGCATTTTGAAGCGAGAAAGGCGCTTGTTGACAGTTAAAACCGTCCCTTTGCACTCAGTGTGTTACTCTGCTGAGCAGAAAAGCAAGGTAAGAAGCTGATAATGAGGGAAGTAACATTTTTGATAAGACGCCTGGCCCACAGCCCTCTTCCCTGTTTCTTTGCAGAAGTTTCAACCTCTTCATTTAAGATCTAGGGCGCTCCTGAAGGTCTGCTTAAGAATAAATGCAACATACAAGACATGTACAACATCCCCCAACAGCCACTGGGCTTGTCAAAGGCAGGACAGGCATTAATTTTTAGGAATACACAAAAGTGCTGAAGTTTGCCAGATGCCAAAGTGAGGCATTCACCACTGATAATTATGGCAGAAGAAATTTCACAAAGGAGGATCACAAAGAGGACCAGGAAAACACATAAATAAAGGGTAGCTAAGCCTATAAACAGACTAGAAGTAAAAATAGGCTTTGATACAGAAAAAGAATACCGCCAAGTGCCAGGGATAGAAATGAGCTTGAGATAATTGAAAAGCAGAGTTGGGATGAAATTATTTGGGGTTACAGCAGGGAAGGCAGAGATCTGGTGACTTCAATCACTGGCTTGTCATGTGAGGTGAGCAGCCGGGGCAGCTGTAGACTGCCAATTGTATAGTTACGTCGCAGGGTACAACACAAGCAAAGAAACCCCACAGGGCTGGAAGGACATGGCCTTTGCATTTCTGCGGCTACAAAGAACAGAAACATCCTGGAAATGAATTTCCAACTATTTCCTCCATCAAATTTTATCTTTTCCTTGGTTCTTTATACGGTTTTACAGTTCCTATACAAAGCACTTCCGGTCTGAGCCTTCCTAGGATCCCATTTGCCTTTTCCAAGTCTGAAATGCATTGGTGGCTAAATACATTAATCATCCCATGACTAATACATCTGACTTTCTCCACCTGTCATGTCCAACCAAAACATTCCTAAAGCAGAAATTTCTGTTACTCATCCCTGCTTATTGAAAACTGAGACAAAGCGTTCATTAATTTTCTGTTCATCTCTACATTATCTTTAATCGTCACCATAACCTTCCTTTTCAGTGGCCCCATTTCTGTCCTTATCTTTTATTTATCTTGCTTATGAATCATGGACTAAATAAGGTACACCTGAATTCATCCGACTCCTATTCCTAAATTCATTTCATTCTTCCTGCGTGACATTATAAAACCTCTGGACTGGTAATGCCTCCGAGTTTTATGCCATCAGCAAATGTCATTAGTGCATGCCTTGTTCTTGTGCTGAAGCCACCAGTGATACTTAATAATATCTGTATGAAAATCAGTATTGCCCAGGGTCAGCTCCCCATACACAGCATCCACTTTATCTAATCCCTAGCCTCTTCATAATCACCATGCTGAGTAGTTTACTGAATGACTTCCAGGTACATGTGATCCACCACTTTGTTGTTGTTGAGGAAATCACATCTTACCAAATAAAGATAACTACCATAATCTGCTTTTATTAAAAAGCTAACAATTATTCCATTTTCCACTTACCTCCAGGCCTTTCATGAGTCCCTCATTCAAAATACATTATAAATCTTTACACAGAGCTAGGATTAAATCAACAAGCTCCCATGTGCCTAGGGTTTTGGTTTTTTCTTTCAAACACTAGTTTTACATTTGCTGCTCTCCAGTCACACAGTACCTCTCCTGACTCTACAGTTTTATTTATAACCTTTCCTACTAAGCCTACGTTATCATGTGCCAGTTCTTTTTCAGTGCTGTGATGGGAATCATCCTGTTCCAGCTGTCTTGAATCCCTTGATCTATCTGAATCTTGCTTCTGTCACAAGAATGGCATTTTCTTTCTCGACACCTCCGCTCAGACTGATCACCCTGTCTTCGACCCACACTCAGTATCCCCTTTCTTCATGAAAACTAAAGCAAGAATTACGTTTATTCTCGGCTTATCCTTTCTTCAGAGTGGCCCTACTTCTCCTAGGATGATTTATTTATAAGATTGAAAACACACATGATGATTTCTTACTTGTTCATTTTTCTTGATGTTGGAAAAAATAATTTTAAGGTACCAGAAGTGAAAGGTTATGTTATAATGATTGCATTTGATATGCCTTAGTGAGGTGGTGACCTTTCTGTGACAGTCACTCCTATGAAGCTTGCAGGATGAGCGTGTGGTACTGCAAGGCAAGGCTAATATTTAAATGCAACACCAAGCTCAGAAAGGCTTTTCCATGCCATAACTGGCTCAGCCGGCAGGATCCACAGATGGGGGGGATCAGTTAACAGTGATATGAAATCGAGAATAGCTTCGTTAATCTTTACTAGGAGCCATATGCCTTGAAGTCAATGGAGTTATTTCAGTTTTATACCACCATACACTGCAGTAAGAGTCTGGCATCATTTTTCTCCCTCATAAATGGTGACGATTGCTTTTTAAAAAATTCATATCTTTATCTTATTCATGGTGCAAATATCTTAAGCTGCCATTTAGCTTTGATATCCATGCTAATGTTCTTATATTATGGGCTGGCTTTGTGCCATATTTCAGCCTCCTTCAAAGCATTTTGGTGCACATTAATTTCACCCCCATTTTCATGCAAAAATGCTTTCTCTTCTGCCTCAGTGGTGATCCCTACGCACTGTTCAAGGTCCATATCTACTTTAGTGCGAAAAGTGAACAGGAGGACACAATCCTTTGCCTCATGGCCACACTGCAGCAGCAGATTGCTCATGGATCTAAGATAAGGGGCTCTGTTAGAGCCAGTGATGCTGCATCAGTGAAGTCTGTGCTGCAGCCAGAGGTCTGACAAGCTACTGCTCTCCTGGAGCTCAGCAGCAGTGAGCTCAGCTCGGACTGCAGAGCCTACCTCTGATGCTACCACAGTAACCAGACAGTCAATGAACTCAGCACTGTTAGTAGTACCTAAGATAGTCAGCCATGCTTAGATGTCAGGAGGATAACCTGACAGACAATTAGCAGGAGAACAAAAAATGCATCCAGTCCCTCCCTCTACAAAGCGTGTTCATGGCCAGAGCATTAATGCTACATTTTACTACATTTGCATAAACAGTCAAGCTTTTTAAAAATTACAACAAAAGGGAATTCTACTTACAAAAACTTTCACTGTGGAAAAGTCAATCTTGTCTGTTCCTTCCCTTTTGAATTTGCACAGTATGGTGCTACGATCTGGTTTTTTGGTAATGTTTTGGACGCTGAACCATATCTTTTTGGTCTGTGCACCGTTCATATATGACAGATAAACCTCTACCTCAGTTTTAGAAATATTCAAGTTGTCATTTTCTTTCTAGAGAGAAAAAATTGAAGATAATAAACAGCCACTAAATACAGTAAAAAGTGAAATGGACACACTGACTATTTCAAAGAAGGAATTACAGTTTATTACTTTCAAACTTACATATATTTTTAATTCCAGATCAGGATCCAGTTCAGTGTGTAGCTGGTAGTTAATGAACACAGGATCAGGGTGATAGTGTAATTTGACACATGGTATAAAGGTAGTGTCCACTTTTAACATCAAATCAACAACTTTACTCTCTGTTGCATGGCTCAGGCTTGGTGTTAAGTAATGATATTCAGATTCATTTCCAGGGCACCTAGAGACCTAGAAACGCAATAGCAAAGCTGTAACAGTCATTAAGTACTCAACAGCATGTACAATTACAAACAGAGACATTCAAAATCATTTTAACATCTTCCTGACTTCACACAGATACCTGCTAAACCTCCTCTCTGTGATCAGGGCTGTATGCAGAGCACCTAGGAAAGTTTCTGCGTTGAGCCGGTGTCTACCTTTAAGCAGGTTTATCACACACGCTGCACACTGCTTTAAGGCTGATTGCACACTGCTAAGGCAGCTATTTCCTGCA
The DNA here is from genome assembly GCF_000690775.1 of Eurypyga helias. NCBI lineage: Eukaryota > Metazoa > Chordata > Aves > Eurypygiformes > Eurypygidae > Eurypyga > Eurypyga helias. Next base: position 35,130 of record NW_010267802.1, read on the forward strand.
GTGAGACAGGAATAGTGACAGTCATTTCTCCTTCCTTCCCCTCAATACAGGTGACGAGAAGAGCAGGATGAGCTCTCCAGCAGCCCTGGGCACTGGCTCTCCGCAACTTAACTCCTGATAGAAGGGAGTTGCTACACTCACCCCACTGGTTACGACATGGGGTGGTGCTGCTCTTTTCTGGTCTCTCTGCTGCAACAGGAGGCAACAGAGTGCCTGTCTCCTTACAGACACGGAGGAAGGGTTTTGTCCCCAAATCTGCTCCAGTCTCCCACCTGTTGCTGAGGGAGTGGCACCTTTGGTTTCTCAGCACGAGGCCAGAGAGAAGTACACCACCCTCTCCTCCAAAAGATCAACTGGGGAGGCTGAAAAAGGACGAATTTGGAACAAGTCTCTACAGCATAGAAAAAAGGCTCAGGGAATTATGCAGAAGAGCAGTTTATGTGTATCCATAATCCTGTGTTTAGAATGTGTGCCACTGTAATCCTACAAGTAGTCATATTTATTCCAGTAGGGTGACTGATGGCTGCCTGCAAGTGTTCGAAAAATACTGCAGTCCTCCTGAAACCTTAAGAATAAACCCTAATCCTGTAAGAGACCTCTATTTGGTATTGTAAAGGAGATTAAAACTTACGGTGAGGTTTGATCTCTGGTCATCTGAAATAATCACTCTGTCCACCACATTAAAATTTCTACCAATTGGAGTAATTTTGCGACCACCGCTGTAAAAAAAAAAGGGGGGG
>NW_010267802.1:35900-54232 GCF_000690775.1 Eurypyga helias
GGGGGGGCAGGGGGAAGGGAGGATAATATTATGTTTTTCCACAGGTAAGTCCTGCATTAAGACTTCAGCTGTGAATAAACTACATGTGTATTTTGCCTTAGGAGCAGCCAATATAATAAAGTCAAGCTGCAAGACAAGATAATTTGCGCTATACAGTGTACTTCCATTCTTTCCTCATAATGTAATGGTAAATGCTTTTGCTGCCTCAAACCCAAATGGCTCGATAGCATACACATGCATACTCCTTTTCAGGGACTCTCCACCTTGTTTTCTTTTCATGCAGCCAAAAACCTAGACTAAGATTTAATATTCTGTCTTGAAGAAAGAGCATCATGGTATTTCACTGGCCCAGAGCAGCCTGGCCTGTGCTTAATTCCTGCCTTCTTCAGGACGAACCAACGGTGCCAGGCACTTCACAGGAAACATTCTCGTCAGTGTTCAGACCATCTGTCTCAGCCCACACAATGGTGCTTGTGTCTGAGGGCTCTGGCTCACAATCTCTGCTGAATACAGTTGGAGTGGTTTAAGGTATTATTAATTTCCAGCTGCCTGAGCTGCCCCTCACCTGGAGATGAGGGCATGCGTCTTGGCTGCTCAGCTGCTGCAGCTGCCAGCACAACTTATTACCTCAAACCCACACTTGCCAGTGCTTGACGCCAAGATAACAGGTTAAGAACGTGAAAGCGGGTAAAAACTATGCAGGCAGGCAGAGGGACAGGTGGAAAGCCATGCCTGAGAATATCTTAAAACCACTCTATAAGTCTTCCACCAGAGTTGTTGAGTCTGCTGCAGAACACAGCAGAGGCTTGAAAAGGGCTCTTTTGGCTTTAGGGAACCCAGTCCTAAAGCAAGTCTACGCGTATCACTGCAATGGTGATTATTTTCACTTCATTTCCAATTCACTCATACTTTATACTGTTTCAGAGGTGAAGGGTATATTAGAATCAAGAAACCAAAGTTAACTGGAGTTTTAATTCATCCATGCTACCCATATTTTGGATTTAGCTTTAGTATGAAGAGACTATTTTTGACTTCTACAAAGGAGACCTGGAGTGGGCAAGAAGGAGATTACAGAATCCTGCAGAACACTGAACCCATTTGCAGCTATCATGACCCTATCTGCATGTCACATGTTAAATCAGTTCACCGGCGTAAATTCACCCTCCACAACAGGTTACAGCAGTCATCCAAGTTTGTATCAGCTGCAGTCTGGCCAAGGAACAAGGCTCGTAACAGCTCAGTGGGACAACATTTTAATAAATACATGAGAAGTACAGAAAGACAAATTTACCTGATCCAGGAGGTATTTGGTGTGATTCCAAAACATGATGGCAGTGAAACATAATGCAGGGTCATTGGTGGTGAGCATTTTTTCCCATTAGCCTGTATACATACACTTTTGGCCTCTTTACGTGTTGGTGGGAGTGCAAATGTCATTTGTGTATCGTTTAGCACATTTCTAACTTTAATGCTGGGGGAGAAAGAAAACAGTCAGATGTTGAAACACAGATGCCACTCACTGGCTTTACTATACAAAGCCTATAACCTAAAGCAAAGGATGAGGACAGAAGAGGAGTGAATCTCTCCTTGAGCTGCCAGATGGAAGTGGAAAGAGAGTGCAGGGAGTAGGGCAAAGTAGGGCATCTTCTGAATGCAGTTGCTGTGTGTCACAATAATCACAGACGAAGGTACAGATACTGGTCTTATGGCCTTGGGATGTGGCTGTGTAATGCAATGTGTGATTTTGCTGTGTAAACTGTGTAATTTGCAGTGTACTTCTCTGTGCTGCCAACACATTAGTTAGTCAAGAATGAGAATCTTTAGTTTCCTTTTCTGTCTTATTTTTCTCTTTCTTTCGCTCTTTCTCCCCCTCCTTTCACCCTTTCTCTCTTTCCTCTTTGTCTATCCTTTCCCTCTCTCCCTCCTTTCCCTCTCTCCCTCCTTTCCCTCTTGTTTCCTATGGTCCCCAAGAAATTCATGGTTGAACTAAAAATTGAGCTGTACCCTACAAATACTTTTTCAAATGCTAGCTATGTAAAATGGGCTTGGCAATCACAGGCAGCCATTACAGCTGCACCTGAAAATGACTGATTCAGAATAAGATAGCCTAATTATCTCGGGGGTTACACTGTGCAATCATCAACAGAGAAAAGTACATGCTGTTGCATGAGAGATTCCCTTCCATGGCACAGTGTCTGTGCTTTCACAAGCAGAATCCTAGAATATATGGAGGATATTTTGAAGCAGAGGAGAGTCAAACAAAAGCTGAGGTTTCTCTCTAACCTAATTTCTTGTTGCCTGCTGCAAGGCACAGAGGGCCACAGAACTGTCCTAACTACTGCTGAGAGTTGCCTACCTACCCACCCATCCCTTGTATTGTACCCAAACCCCAAACTCATTCCCATCCCTTGAGAATTTAAAGTGGAAGTATAAACAAAGGAGTACAGAGCTTCCCCCCCATTCTGCTGAGGAGAGGTCCACGACAACTATTCACACAAGTCTACTGCTAGGGTAAGTTGGGCATAATTTTCACCATGCAAAGTAAATAGTATTATTTTTCAGAGCTTAACTCACATTTCTGGTTTACAGCCAGTGATTCCAGTCAGTATCAGTTTTATGCCTGATGCACGTGTAAAGTTTTCTCCTTTGACCGTTATTTCACTTTTGCCTAATGTAGAAATCCACAAAGGTTCAATGGAATGAATGCTGATATGCTGTTAGATAATGAAGCAAAACAAAATCCGGTTATAAAAAGGCTAGGCAGTTAGACAACAGCTGCAAAAACAACCACTGCTCAGGTATGCGGGTTTTATGGCACTGGGATACATTTTTCTTATTAGTTTCAAATCTTATTAAGCTTGATTCTGGGACTTACTATCAATCACAATATCTTTACAAGCTAACTATTTTTACCTACATATTTTATATTTCAACTCATCTCATAACGAAGTTGCCCAAAGGAATCACAAACTGACATACTGGAAGGTCAGTATCATAAAAACCCAGCTTGAAATGATACATTTTGTGTGACCCTTGAAGAACTAAGAAACAACACAAGACAAAACCCATGGTGCTGTCACTACGAGAGATCAGAGAAACAAATGAAGGCATCTCTCGTGACCTGAAAAGGGAAAGCAGGGTCAAATCCTAGAATGAAAAGTTGAGAAAGAGCCCCAGAATTAGCTTTACTAGAAAGTCTTTTCAAAGTCATATATAAAGCTAAAGGTACAACAGAACTGTGAGGATATTTTGGTATCCCATTTTGATGCTAAGAAGTTTATAAATCTGTTTTCCAGCATTTAAGAATAATCCTAGTTTGCTCTGATGCTGTCACAGTCTTGCAGAAATGTGGCCAATTTTTAAACTGTGCTTTTCTTTGAGTATTTTTATATTTATTTATTCTAACTTACTAACACTACCGAGCAGGAAGAGAGATGTTTTCCCTAGTGTATTTACTTGATGCATTTGACAGCATCTCATGTTTAATCAGTTTTGCTGCTTCCCCGGTTTATAATCACACAGACTGTTTCCTCTCTGTGTATCTTGCAGACAACAAACTGAAAACATTCAAAAAACCCAGGAAAATGTGCATGTGAAACCACAAACTGCTTGGGACCTTCTCAGGCAAATGATTTCCAGCTTTCTTTTAGACTACCTATAAAACTAGTTTAAAGTGAATTTTCAGACTATTGTGATTATCCTGATTTCTGCTCTTCACCTGTGGACACATGCACTAAGCAGTTCAGCCTTCCCAACCCTGAGAAGGGTGCTGGTGCAAAACCTCTAAGAAAGTCCTTCCCACGGGGTTTTTCTCCCCACTCATCTTTCCACGTACCCAGAGCAGCACCAAGCCTTTGGACTGGCGGCCTGAGGGCACCACTGGTGTCACACCACCATCCACTGCAAACACAGCATTTGCCCAAATCAGAAAGGGTCCCGGCACATTGTCCCCACATGCTACCATGGACCCCTGAATGCCAGAGCGCTCCGGAGCAAATGCGAGACCTGTCACAACTGATCAAAAGCTGCAACTTGTGCCTTAGGAAAGGGCAAGAGAGTGCAAAGGCTGGGGCCAGAGGGCCTGCAAGATGACCTCTGGTAGGATAATGGAGGAGGACAAAGGAAACCCCTGACAAACAGCCTGAGGGGGAAAATTCATTCCCATCCTGACCTGGGGATCCGTTTAACCCTCCGTATGGGAGCAGGAAAAATGAAGCAGAAATCTGAGAGTTTAAAGCCAGCAAAGCACCAGTGCCTTACTCCACCGTGTCCCATCCCTCTACTTGTGCCCAGCCTCCAGCACACCAAGGACAGTCAGTATCCTCACAGAAATCCAGAATCCAAATACTACAGACAGGAGTAAAAAACTGCTTCGGGGCTCTCACCAATAACCAGCAGGGAGCCCTGAAGCACAGGAATAACTCAGTATCACACAAACACACAGAGACTGAGAAACATGAGGCATCCCCTGCCCAGAGGTGTGGCAGGACGCTGAGGCACTTTCAGGGCCCACTCTGGTCTCCCTGCCAGGCGCCCCACGCCACGGGGCGACTCAGCTTAGCTTACCTTGTTTCTTCTCTTACACCAGAAAAAAATGGCAGCAAGAATGGTTCACGCTGGAAGTTCCAGCCTCTCCTGCGGCTACACAACACCGACTCCCTCGCCATGTCCTGCCTCAGACTCAAAGCATCAGTGCAGTCACTCACAGCCCTGAGGCAAGCTGGCCTCGGCTACTCCAGAGCCTGCTTCCCAGCTTGACCGCCATGCTCTGCAACACTTTCCTCAGCAGCAAAAGGAAATGTGAATTTCCTCGCTGAATGCAGGAGGGAGCAAGCATCCTCGCTGGGGTCTGTGGTGCTCATTTCCCCAGTGCCAGCGAGCTGCTGACCTTCCAGGCGCTGTGTGGCAGGGGAGAGACGCCCAGTAGCAAAAGGCAAGGGAGACAGCGGAGAGGCAGTAGGGTATTTATAAAAATCACTGGTTGAGAGGCATGCGATGAAAGCAGCATAAACATGCAGAGAGACATACAGAAAGTGTGTGCTAGGTCCTCAGGTAATGTAAATCAGCACAGCCCTGTCAGCTTCAATAGAGCTCCACATTTCTGAGCTGCAGCCCCCCCACACCCTCCCGCGGACAGCCTCACGCTTCCCTGGGGCTGTGTAAACAGTGGCAGCCACATCCTCAGAGGTGTGGTTAGCATGGCTGCAGGTCACAGCGAGATTCTGGCAGCAGCCCAGGTTAAGCAGCCTCTGCCACCCTGGGGAGCTCAGCCTCTGCCACCCCGGGGAGCTCGTCCCCACTCCAGCACGAGGCCTCCTGTGGTGCTAGCACAGGGCCCCGAGGCCAAGAGAAGAACTACATGGGGGAAGTGGACCAGATGAAAAATAACCTGCCGAAAGAAAGCAGTTATTTCCAGCCAAATCAGTTCCCCGGCCAAGAGTACTCGCACAACCACTCCAACTGCTGCTCTGGCGCAGGGAGGGGGAAGGTGCCTGCATGGAAACCAGCAGCTGGAGTCAGGAGGAGGGCTGGGGCTGCCACTGAAAGAAAAGTGTATTAATCGAAATGCTCGGCTGGGGTTGTGGGAAAACACAAATCCTCTTTCTCAGCTCTCCAGTATGCTCTCCTTAAAGCAGCAGCAGTCAAAGGAGAGCAGGATTTCAAATGCAATTTCAAGCCCTCTGAATGGATCAATCACTTCTAAATAAACATCTGCCTTTGGACTGCCTCTAGTGCTTTCACTGCCTTGTCCATCACTGTCTTTCCAAGATAAGGCGTGTGGAAGAAAGCCATCTCCCAGGCAATTCCAACTATTTACCAATGTCAAATTAATGCACTTGGAAGCAGAGCAAAGAAGAATTTCCTCTGTTCTTTCACCACCCGTAATGCTTTATATGCAAACCAAATCCAGAATATTAATGGCTCAGAAGCACATGTATTACAATCCCACTCATCTCTGAAAAAACAAAATGGATTTTGTGATTTTGTTTAAGAAACCTCAGCTGAACAATTAAATTCAAGAGGTAATTCTTGCCTTCCCAGGTAATAGTTTGGGTAGCTCTAACGAAACATTTGGAGATAAGAACACATTTGCTATTTATACCCATCATGCTATCACTCACAGAAAAGCAGAAACCAAAAAGTGTAGGCAGCAAATCTCTGTGTACTTACTCATCAGACAAATTTCTCTTCACTAGTCATTTCTCTCCTAACACCTGCATGTCATAAGCAACCACTGATGACAAGATTGGTCAGTTTTATGAGAAAATAGAAACATTTTGGCACCACAGACAATGAAGGGTAAGGTAATGGTTAAAGAGCTGGCCTACAAGGCAAAAGGCTAAAGGGCTGGCCTAGGAGGCAAATTGTGTAGACCGTATGCACACAAACAGAATGGACTGTACGCACACCTACAGCCTATGATTTCAATAGAGAACTCAACAACCAGATTCAGAAGGTACTTTGGCATGAGCAACACTCTTTTCTTTCCAGTGATCCAGCTTGAGAGGGATGGATGGAAAGCAGCTCCATCTCCAGTTTTGTCTACAGCATGGAAGCAAGGAAAATTTTTCTGGAAGTGTGAACCAGGGATTTACTAACACCCAGAGATTTCAGTTCCTAGATGAATCCTCTAGACACTTGTCTGCTATGCAGAAACTGGGTGTCACATCCTCCCCTTCCTTCTGCTCCCCTGGCAGCTATGTTTCAGGAGAAGCTGTAATCTGGCTGCATAAAATGAGAGAGAGGTTTGTGACTGAAACTTAGTTTCACAGAGTTGTCTGTGACAGCAGAACTCAAACATGCATCGAAATCTAGGTAAGAAGTGTAAAATTATGGGCTTTGGGTTCTTTTGTTATTGGTCAACTTACATGTCCTAGCCCTCAGCACACTGGCTCCTGTGGACTGCCTAAACACAGCATACAGAGACTTTGGCACTTAAAGCAATATTGTAAATACTGCACCTAGAGGTAGACACACAACTATTGCAGTGTCCACAGTCCCAATGCCTGGACCTGAAACATAAATCTTTGTCGGCACCTTTAGGCACCAACAAAGCACTACAAAAAAATAGTATCAATCCCAGTTCTGCATTACCTCTTCATCCATGTCTCTATTCTTCCTGCAAAGTCTTCTCATTTTAAATACATTTCTCTCCCAACCCACAGTACCTCAATAATGCCAGTTTTAAAATGCTAACTAACCTCTGTTTTCTGTGCAGTGGCGATCCCCTTGGAAGCAGTTGGATTACAATTATCCTGAAAAACACCAGCATTTCTCCATGTCAGGACAAGGAAGAGACAGATTTCTGCTCAGATGTAAAAAATACAAGGAAGAGGCATCACAGGGGACTCCAGTCCTCTCCAACAAATTTTACCTGGCAGGTGGTGGCAGGAGAGACACGTGTCCATTTACAGCTGTTACAGTCACCCTTGTGTATACACCGTGAGCAGCTGGTAACACAGAAAACAAAGGTTTTGTAAGACACAGAAACCCAATCTAGATTCATCCATGAATGTGAAAATTCAAATGACACAAAAAAGCACAAACCCAAGAGAACAACCTGGCAGACATGTAATGAAATGCGTAAACGACATAACCTGCATTTATCCTCCAAGCCTATTGTACTGTTGTGCTTATTCTGAGGACAAATTTAATATGAAATACAATCTGTGCTGAGAGTCAAAGATTTCTAAAAAGCATAAAGCAGATGAAGCACTTTGGTTTTCATTTTGCTGTGGTTTTCTACAGTACATAACTGGCCACATATTTAACCAGAAAAGGGCAGAAAACCATCACTGATTCTTTCGCAGCTTGCCTGACCTTCTCTTCTGTGTGTGTAGTGCTGGCACATATTGCTGGCTTGTATTGCCTTCCTCTACCAAAAAATATGCCTGTTGGAGAGTAGTTTGTCCTCATCTTGCTTTGCAATGCATCAATCAGCATGGAGGTCAGCCAAGAGCAGAACAGGCTCCCTCCATGCGTGCTGAGAAATGCTCTGGTTTACGAGACAGACAGCTCCTTCCCCGTGTTGCTCCAGGGACAAGGAAGTGATGTGCCACTTCCCAACAAGCAGAAGTTCAGTTTCATCCCAGGTGCCTATGAATTAGCCTTTTTGTATAGGGGAGGAGCGTTCTGAATGGAAACATTGTAGTTACCTACAGTGTATGTTAGTTAGATCTTTCTAAGTTTTAACAACCACATGTTAGAAAGGGTTAGGTCATGTACTCAGCACAAATGCTTTCTACTGCAAGCTCTCAACACAAAGTGTGACTCTGAAAAACAATGCATACAGAACAATAGGTATTCATTTTTCCTATTAGCAGATTAGATGTTACCTTCTGGTTCAATTGTATTCGTGTTACCCATCGACCATACTTAAATTGCACTTGTTTCTATTCAAAAACAGCTCCATAAAGTGACTTTTACAGAATCTCACGACTCCTCTAATCTCAGTCTTACTCTGAGTATCAGGGGGCCACCTTTTTTCACAAGGACAGAAATTATTTTAATGTCATTGTGTCATCATTTATTATCTCCTCAGGCACTTGTCATAAATTCAGTCATAGTAAAGACTCTTACAGCTAACTCCCAGGGTCCCATTAAATACAAGTCATCAGAAGAAGTAACTTTCTAAGGACAATAAAAAAAGCAGAGAAGGAGGAAATGGGCCAAGAAAAGGAATTTGACTATTTTTAGGGAAATTATTTCCTTAAAAAATAGCAAAAAAATTACTTCATCCCCCCTCCCCACACATACACATAAACCCCTCAACAAACTTCAACAGGAACCAGGCTCTTACTTCCTCAACCGAAATGTTTGTGTGATATTCCAAGAGCTTGAGGACAGCGATGCTTCGAGAACTAGACAATCTGGAAAAATGTGACTGTTAGACATATGCTGGATATTACAAGAAATAACTGTAAAAATAAAACAGAGTTGAAAGCTCATGTGCCTTCAGCTGTTCTCTACATGGTATGCACCTTCTCTCATACAAACATTCACTCACACTTTTGACTGATAAAAATATTTTTTCCTTCCACTGCACCCTTCAGATGAGTTATTCCGAGACCCTGTACACACTCATTCATTAAGCTTGATGCCACCACTGCATGACATACAAAACTAATGTTATTGTCAGGATGCAGATAAGGAAATGCTACCCTGCAGAGATATAAAATCATCTCCCGAAGAGCACACAGTGGTATTCTGTTGCACAGCCAGAACCCAAATCCTAACACAACAGACTCTTCTAATGTGAAAGACCCCAACATACCATACTTCTCTCTCATTCTGTCTCACAGACTTGGTTTCTGAGGCTTTTTTTTAATCTATGCAGTAGTAATTTTCATCCTATTTAAATCTTTTATGATTGCATGAGTCAATTTGCCATTATTTCAGCTAGCAATTACTATACTGACAATTCACTGGCAGCTGTGGAATGAAAGAGTATCTTCTCCCATGAGCAGAATACCACATCGAAAAGTAGAGTCAGATATATACCACTTAAGCCATGGTCCCTTTCATCTGTGTGCCTGCAGATGTGTACGTCTGTGAAATGAATGCCTGCTGGAGATCAAATGAAACCCATGTGTGCAGACTTTTCTGGCTTCTCTATGCTAGGAAGTAGATAGTGCTTTAATCCGGGAAAGTTACATAGATTTAAAGTATACCTACCTTGCAAAGGTAGAGAAAGCTTTGTCTTTATCACAGGCTGGCTTGTTCAGATGAAAACCAGTTTTAGCTACATCTACATTGTTATATCAGACCTATCTCCTAGCTGCACACGTCAGCATGGCACTTGGGTGCTCACTGCAAAGGTCACCTGCACTGCTTGTTAGAAACAGCCCTGGAGACTGTTCATATGCTTAAATACCTTAGGAAAAGGATAGCAAACAGTCTGATCTTCAAAGGTGGTTTAATGATTGAATACGTGGTTGAGCACACAGACATTCTGAAATCCTTCACCAAGCACCTATTTGCATCTCCAGAAATCTACGTATCTGCAGAAATCTGGCATGTGGGGCACAAAATCACCTAAATCACTCGCTTAGTTCATTATATGTGAAGGGTCTTGAGCCACAAGCTACTGAAAAATAGCATTTTACTAGGAGTAGTAAGTAAAAGTAATGAATTTATATGCTTATGGCAGAGCTTGTCTCCTCTTTTAAGCTTGTATAAATACTTTAAAAACAACACTGTTGGATATGGTTTCCTGATTTTGTCTGTGTTGAAATTAATGGAACCTATTATTTTCTGTATGGCCTTGGCTGACCTTTCAAAATGCATCAGACTGCACTGAGTAGCAGGTATTTTCAAAATGTTTTTTTCCAGAAGGGATATCTGAAGGAGTTTTGCAAGTGCATCTTCTTGTGAGACTGAGGTCAGTTTATATGGGGTAGCACAAACACCCAACATAACTTCCACACCTGCATTATCCACCCATAAATCTCAGCTGGTAGGAGCATGGGAATGGCAGTAATAAGGGCAGACACAAGCTAAGTTCACAGCCTTCTGGTTAAAACTGTCAAAGGCTCATCCCTGGCACAAAGCGCAGGCAAGGTGAGCTAGCTTCCATAACACTATGCTCTGAAAACCTGCTAATGGGGTAAGAGAAAGCCTCAATTTGAGAAGACAGAGAACCAACATGATGTACTCTATAATTATAATAAAACATGGCTTTTGGGACTGGGTCAATAAAGGCCACTTTTCTTCTCTAATGCATTTGTCCCTCTTAAAAATCCACTAACAATGTTTGCTAACGACACTGCTTAATAGACCAGAATACTCATGGACATAACCCTAGCTGTCACCTGCTAGTGAGAGTCTTTTCTTCCTAATTCCCAAGTCAATATTGGACAGGAACTCGACACACAACACTGGTATGACGCCAGGGGACCTTCTCCCATACAAAGCCATAAGATGAGCTCCTGAGATTCCACTATTCAACGTAACCTCATGCAGGGTCAAGGGTCCCCAAGAGAGAGAGCTTTTTGCAGCACTGAGCTCTTCAGAACAGGTCATTGCTAAGTTGTGGTTAACATTTTCTTCCTCTTTCTACAAGAGGATATTATAAGAGAACCAGATTCATGCAAGAGTCTTTCGGGCTATATTATCTAGGAAAAGATAAAGGCAGTCATTTATCTGAATTTTCTGTTTCCTCTTCAAGCCACTTAAGAGCACAAGGTATCCTTGAGCTTGTTATCTTTGTCCCTCAGTTTAGACTAAAACTCTTGTATTCTAACATAAGCAACTTTTAAAAAAGGTACAATGACAACCTGTATTAAGAAAAGCTTTGTGCTTCTCTACAGTCCCTTGAAGCATTGCAAGGGGGACATTTTCCTCCTATTAGTCAAATAAGACTCTGCTGTGAAGGATTATCATCTGACCTTTGAGACCAAAGCCTAGAGAACAGCCCAAAAGTCTAAACACTAATGTACCACTTAATTCTAAGACTTGCAATTGCCCGTAAGGTGCACAAAACGGATCACGTGCATCATGTGTCCAATACAAATGGCTCAGGTCTCTAATCCTGAGAGCTACTGGTGAGCAAAGCAGTATAAGAATTATTGCAAAATGATTCAACCACTAATTCAGAAAGACGAATGAAATGACATCAAACACAAGACATACCAGCCAAATTGCCCCTAAACCATGTATTTTTCTGCTAATCCTCTACACGGGAAAATTGCTTTCTCACAAGTGTCTAAGTTAGGTTGAAACAGTTAATTGAATGTTAAGATCATTTATTGCACAGACATTCATAGTCAGATTGTTCTAATTTAGGCTGATACAGAGCACTGGGCCAACACTGCTTCTTCCATCTCTCCAGCCAGCTTGATTGTCATTGCAGCTATCTTACGTCTCCTTAGACAGTGATTAATGGCACCGTATAAATATACTACTAATGCTAAAAGACTGCACTGCTACAGACCGGTGTGAAGAAGCTGCTTCAAGCCATGTTTTCTTACTTCTAGAAAGGATTCCACGTTAACAAATCTTTAATTAGCAAGAATAGTGTGAGTATGCTCAACTCACCTGACAGAGCAGGAATATTTTTTTCACTGACATTTAATAAAACGCATTACATACTCTCACACTCATTAGGCTGTACATACTCTCACACTCATTAGGCTGTATGTATGCTCAGCTCTCCTCAGTAATAAAGGACAGTGAATAAGCATTAAATACATGTAATAGGAAAACATACCATCATCAGTTATCACCGGAGTGGTAAGATTGCAGGAACAGGATGAGTTTTTCAGCTCTACATTTTCATAAAATATTTCAACAGGTTTAACAATTTTTATTATACAGGAAGTAAGGATTTTGTTTCTGTTTGCAGACACAGAAACCTATAAAACGATAAAAACAAGAATACAACCGATTTCTTGAAGTACTTGTTATGTCACCACCTTGTCTTTACAGAAAACTACAAGGTATGAAATGTACAAAATGAAAATTTTTGTGGTGGAAACTGACATTTGACTAGGAGGTCTATCAAAGGAGAGGGCCTCTCCCAACTGATGAAGCAATACAGAAAGAGCAGTGAAAGAAACAGCATGTCTTACTTCCAGAAATGGATCTGTAAGGTATGTTAGGGGAGCAATCTGGAATAATTTTGGATTTTAAAACAAGAATTGTTCTGTAACAGTGTTCTATGTTATAGTCCCTTAAGAATATTTCAGCAAGAATGTACAAATCCTCACAGAGAGACGACGTTTGCATCCATAACCAAAGTGACTTAATTATGAAACAGAATTTGTCTTGTAATGAATTATCCTTTGTTTCTGGCTGAGAGCGCTTTGCAAATATGATCACATTAGTGCATTCAATCAGGAAACCAGAAACAATAGCATGCAGATTAAGTGGCCAGTCACAATACTTGATAATCAAATACTCAAGGCTGTGTGCTGTGAGCAGACACTGAGTAAATACTAATATCAAACACTTGAAGACGCATTTGTGTTAGCATATGTGTCTAAGTGAATGTTTTGTAACTTGTTACAAAGCTCAGAACTTCCATAACGCACTTGATATATAGTCACTAGAAATATTAAAATAGCTGATAAAGTGATATAATGGAAACGTTGCCTGTGTCAGCATAGTGAATTTTTGACTTGACATCAAGAAGTGTAGTTTCCCGATACATTTTACAGAGGAGGAAGAGAAGACCTATTTGATTGACACATTCAGTCTACAGGAGTTTCCAATACGTTTGCCAATTGTTAAGAGGGACTAATATATGGAACATGGTGACAAAAGAAAGGAAGTTCAATAAGTGTCAGAACAACACATTTTAAGTCACAATAAACAAACACACACGAAACTATGTACATACCTGATTCTCAGCAGGGAAATCTAGCAGGATTTTCAGATCTTTATCAGGTGCATGTGAAATGTTATACCAACCCTTTATGCTGTTTGAACTCGTACAATTTTCTTTTAATGTGCACCTAAAAGTATACATAAAATTATACTAGCCTCCTTATCATGGCTTTGACTTCAAACACTGTACTTCAACTTACTTATTGTTATTGATTTTTTACAGGAATGATATTGATTTTTTACAGGAATATGGTTACAGCTGCGATAAGCTTCAGGAAAACAACCAGTAAAATCTTCTGCTTATCAAAATAAATTACAATGCATTGACATATGCTCTAGGGTCCTCATTAAGTCAATGGGACTCAAGCAAATATTAGATGCTTGGCCAGTAACATCAGACTTGGTACACTGGATTGGAATGCATCAACCCCAACTTGATTGTTCCATTGTATAGCACTAGATCTGACACACAACACACACACAGAGGTTCCCTCTACACTCAGTGGGGAAAAATATGCTTTTTAGGGTACAATTCACCTAACCTATTTTAGACATTGACACAAAAATGAAATGAACCACGCTGTAGAAACTGCTTGTTCTCTCCAAAGAGTGTAAGAGGAGATGGCGGTAAAGCTCAGATGTAGAGCTATGCTATGAACGTTTACAGTTGATGAGATGCATCCTCCTTCCTACTCTCCTCTGTCATCTACTGATGTGAACAGTAATCCTGCCCTTTTATGTCAGTGCACTTGGTTAAAAACACTGGGTTTGAAAAGGTAGTTCAGAATACATTTCTCTGTCTTCAAGAATAAAATCCATCTCAGAAATAGGATAGCACAAAGTCAATCAAAATGTTATAGATGCCAATTTATAGGAAACAAACTACACATCAGAAAATTAAAGAAGAATGAGGAAACACAGTGATATACAAGTACTACAAAGATCACATGTATTAAAAACGTGCTAAGAAAAAGAGAACATGGGCATACAAATCAGATGGACAATCACTGAGTTTGAAAGGTGAATCCTTAAAATACTGTCTGCTGTGAGCAGTTAATGAACAGTCCATAGATTAACTCCAATCAATTTCATGTGGCTAGCAATTAATGACATATAAGTGCTAACTGCATATATCTGAATATTGAATATATAAATACTGAATAGTCATAAGTAAGTGCAACATTTAATATTGTTTTAATAATAACACTTTTCTACCATAACATAGAAGTGTGTATAACTTCAATCATGTGCTCAGTGACATGTGCCCTAATGAACTACTCCTTCGCTAAAAACTAGAAATAAGTACATACTTGCAAAACATGGACCTTTCTCATGAAGGGCTTACTGTATAAGCCCATTTCGCGAACAATGTGTTTTCTCTCCAGAAGGAATAACACAAGAATGACTTTCAAGAAAAATATACACTTTACAAATTGCCCGAAATAACCCCACAAACCATAGAAACCAGAAAGCCGTCTTCTCTGCAGATGAAGACGTTGGCAACTGGAATGCAGTTAAGTGCAAGGTCACTTCCTTTGTGGTCTAACGCAGGAAACTGAGTTCCTGCTGCACAAGAACCTAGTGGGGCTTGGCATCTGAATACATTCAGATCACAACTATACTGTAAGAAATTGGGACTATGCCTGACATATTGCCAACTGTCTGAACTAGGACAAATTGCAGTCGCATTTGTACCTCGTCACCTTACTGAGATTGCAAACGTCCATTAGCATCCCAGTTTTACAACCACAGAGGCTGGGATCTGTCATCAAGAGCTGTGCATAACCCAGACGCTCAGATATGTACCAGTGGATAACTGCTACTGGCAGTGATGCATGGGAAAGGGACATCCCATAGTTTCTGAGAGACCACGGATCATAATGTTGAAGATGCAAGGCAAGACACCTGTGATACTTGGCACTAAGTAAGTATATGCATTTCAGTGGCATTAATATTAAAATATTACAATATTAAAAAATAAAACTGTTTATAAAGCTGACTATTCAAAACCATCCCAGGACAAAGTTATTTGCCTTCTTAGACTGCTTGAGGAACACAAGCAGTGAACCAGTTTCCCTCATCTATAATAAAGGATCTAAGAGTTTAATGGCAAAAAAATATCACCCAGAACCCACGGTTGTGCGTGTTCATGCCAGTAAAAATACGCCTTTTGTTGCTCTAAAAGCTGACCTTTAACACTCAAACAATGTGCTATGGAGACCGGTCATTTTGCAGTCACAAAGGGGGAGGTAGAGCATCTGATGTCCCCCCGCATGAATTCTCACAACTGTCCAGAACAGGCCAAGAATAAAATGACTTCCACTCACCTAAATATGAGCTTATTTTGTTATATCCATATTTTTAGACAACTGATATTGTTTGCAAACACACGGGAGTGAATAGAACAGATAAATATTATTTGTGAACCACATGGTTCTGAAAATTAACATACAGACTAGGGCAACTACTAAGAAAGCAAAAAATATCAATGTTGCAAAAGTAGCTGAAAGTTCCTGGAGTCTGGCTTTCTTGGAAAGGTGGCCTGGACCATGCCCTGTACAAGTATGAAGGTATAAGGTATGAAACCTTAGGATCAGGTTTCAGACATGCACAGATATGTGTACAGAGAAAAGCAGAGTCAAGATTTTTTAATCTTTCACAGCAAGCTGGTTTTTTATACTACTACAGATTCCTCTTCACAATTGGAATCAAGTTCCTCTTATTTCCTGATGATAATGTGATACCACTGCATATCGGCTTATTCGTATTTACTTAGTCTCTGCTTCCCTAATCTTGCATGAACTACAGATCCTACTGAGTCTGCCCTCTCTGCCTTGCTAAAGCATACGGATTTCCTCGTGCAATGAGAACACAGTTTCAGAGAAGGTTTTGGCATCCTTTTCCAGGATACCAGCCCCTGAATGGAGTCCACAGGTACCACAGACACAGACCAAATTCAAAACTAAGTCTGGTCACGTCAGATAACTAACACATATAGTGTTATTTACATATGGAAAATACATGTGAAACATCAGTACCCTGCACTGGAATAATTTCGACAAACTTCAGGTAAACCTGATTCATCTACAGAAAATCTATAAATACCAAGAGAAATCACACAATCCTATGACTAATTGTTTTGAGTGATTATAAGCCAAAAGGAGAATTTACATATTTGTCCCTATGGAAGAAAGAGTAGAAATAGGAACAGCAGAAACATTTTGTTTCGTTTTGTTTTCACTTGCAACAAGATGTGCAAATTTTTTCATCACAATACTAGCCCTGAGTTCATACTGTCTTTGAAATGAAGCACTGCTGGCAAGATTTATTTTTAAAATGGAGTGCATACTTAATATGACATTTATTTCCAAGTAAGAGTATAAAACATATGACTGATCTCAAAATTCTTAGGGAGTGTATAGTTTTATTGGACGTGTAAGGACTTGGATTAAAATGCTGGCTACAAACACATCTTCCTCTTTTTCTAAAGCTTCACTCAAGAGTTCTCTCTTCACAAACCCAAGTATTTAATGATGCAAAGTGCTTAACAGTGAAAACATATGTGGGTGTTGAACGAGATTCACATTAGAGTAATTCATCTTTTTTTCTCCAAAAGAGTAAATTATTTCTGTTTCAACCAGATGGGAACTTTTGGTGATTCCCCCTCAGAAACAGGGGATTTACTGACTAATAACTGTTATTTGCAAACTCTTTATAAGGTAACTAAAAGTCTGAAAAGCTTAACACTGTCACAGATACAGTTTCTAACAAGGTAGCAAAAGAGAGTTTGAAGAAAACATGTTACAGAATAAACACCTACTCTCTTCTAGTAACTATCTTTGCGAACACAAACTATCAGATCTTCAGTAAAATCACATTAACACTGAAACAAACCCAAATGGGTAGTGTTAACATTCAAAAAGAAGGCTACTAGTGGAATTCCTCAAAAATCAATCTTACAATCACTTTCGTTTAGTGTTTTAATTATTGATGAACTGGCATAAAAGAAGGTTTACACTGTTGACACCTGCTGATGACACGAAGTTGGAAACATTACCATGCAGAGGAGGATGAGAATATCACACAGGAAAACTTAGATAACCTTGAAATGGGATGACATTTCAAAGCATAAAGTACAAGAACATGTACCTAGAGCAATGCAAATCTCACAACCCATATGTGCTATAGACTGGAAACTCATCAGTTAGAAAGAAAACAAAGAAAGAGAAGGACCTGGGGGCATTTTTTGATCATGGATGACTGTGGCCCATCAATGCAATGCAGTCATGAAAAAGACATTTGTGATCCCAGGACACACTAAGTAAGGTGCTTCCTGGACAGACTCATTAAACACCACTGAGAAAGGCACAGCTGAAGTATCTTCTGGAACACTGTGATAGTCCTGGCCATCCTTATTTTAAAAGGATGCATAAACTTTATAGACGGGCTACTAGAGTTAAGAAAGGAGTGTCTTCTGTGAGAGGATCTTAGTGAAGTTACTTGTTTTAGCACACCAAAATGAAAGTGAAATGAGAGACTGCTTTCACAAAAACACTGTAGAGGTAAGTGTGAGGGAGGGGGAAACCTATTTAAGCCGAAGCGATGTAAGCACCAGAACAAACGAGTATAATCTGTCCATGAACACTCACATCAAGAAAATGAGCAGACAGATTTCAACCACTAGAACAATGGGACTCCCAGACAGCCACACAACCAGGGCAAGGAACACACAAAGCCTGCCTAAATTTAGGATGATCCTTGATTAGTTTATGAGTAGGTTTACATGGTGTGCTTGCTTGCAAATGCCAAGGCTTGATGACCGAGGAATTTCTCCAGTCCTGGCCAAGGATGTACAGCAGCTTTCAAACCTGCTTCACAGAAAGCAGCAAAACTAATGATTTAAATGTGAGGAGGAAGTGTTTAGAAAGAAATTCTCTGGCCTAAAGCAAAGGCAGTGGTTGCAAAGCAAGGAACTATGAAAACTGAAGATAACTGAGCACTCTTTC
>NW_010267802.1:54263-69631 GCF_000690775.1 Eurypyga helias
ATGCAAGATTCTTCTAGCTAATAAGGTGCTTCAAGTACAAGTATACAATTTTATCTCTCAATCAATATGGAAAGCAAAAACATCTGCTCTAAACCCAAAATAATTTCTTCTTTTTAGCCCAACATATATTTTACAGGTAGATCTCAAAAATCTGAGGGTTAACATGGACTTTAAAAGGTGCACAACTTGCCTTCACACTTTCACATGACAAGGAAGTGTCTCACATTTATGGCTATGACTGATTACATAAAAATTCAGTAGATATAATCTTGATTCTGAATAGCCCCAAGCCAGTCAAAATGTACACTGACTAAGAATGCATTGCTTTTATATGAAAGTCTGAAATACCAAAAAATACCTTTGATTCAAAGAACACCACCCACAGTAAGGATCCTTTGCAGATAAGCATTCTTGCTTGGAAACATATCTACCACAGTTTGCAACTGGTATTCTTCTCACCTAAAACCAAAGAATGCAACAACAGACCGAATTAGAGTAGCCTCCATAAACAGGGAAATTGAGGGTTACCATTAAAAATCTGACAGCAACCAAGCACGATCCCTTCAGGAAAGTTTCCTTATGGACTCCCCTCTGCCAGAAGACCTTCGGATAGAAATATGCAGCCTACTTCACACACTCTGTATTTTGCCATCAGATGATGAAACTTCTCTGACAATGACAAGGCTAGCATGGACAGAGTAATGCAGGAAAGGCTAATTAGCATAGTGAATTACAGATAACAATAGAAAGGAGGTACATTTTACAAATAATGTTCTGCTTAGCAGAACATCATTTTCCTCTCATCAGAACTGAGGTTTTTAAAATGATTGATGAAGGAGCATCCAAAAACGCATGCGCAAAACAAAATGC
This sequence comes from Eurypyga helias, assembly GCF_000690775.1. Taxonomy (NCBI): domain Eukaryota; kingdom Metazoa; phylum Chordata; class Aves; order Eurypygiformes; family Eurypygidae; genus Eurypyga; species Eurypyga helias. The sequence goes on from NW_010267802.1 coordinate 55,134, forward strand.
ATCTGTGTTTGCATCACCATGTCAGGTAACTGCATGTGCACACTAGAACAAACGCATGCAACTACTCAGCATGCAGGAAAATGCCATTTCCATAAGTAAATGTAGATAAGTGTGGCTATATTGTATGTAGCTATACTTGTACATTCAGTTCGAATATCCTAGCCAGCCATTTTCAGAAAAAGGAAAGGAAAAAGAAAGAGAAAGCTGATTACAAATACGGAACACAAATACAAATAATGCTATTAATAACAATGTTAATTAATAATATCAGAAAAAAAATATTTCTACTTCCAACCATTTTTTTTACAAATTTGCAAGAATTAAAAGTTCAAGTTCCTATATTCTGTGAACAGATCAAGGATACATGGCTTTCTCCAGAACTATATATTTATTTTTTTCCCCGACATATCTTGTAAAATTCTGTTTTCTGAAGGTGTGTGAGATAATCAGTTTAGGAACCAGCCAACATCACAGACTACGAACAAGTTAAAGAAGACAGGGTAAAAGCCTTATTTAAGCTCCAAGACATGATCAGAGAGAAGCATTAATTCCTAAAAGCTGTTCCTCTACATCAACTTGCTCTTTTACCAAAGCCAAAAAAATTTAAAATCTTTACTTTGAATATCTACATACTTTTGACTGAAATTTTGATTGCTTCTATATTTGTGATAGATGGTTTATATCAGTCAGGAGTTCTCTTGACGACTTACCCACTCTCTCAGACGGCAGGCTAAAATGTTATGTTCACGGCTGGAAAAGTGATTTTATTGCAAATGAAGGTAATCGAGCGCTGGGTGAAATCCTGTCCAGCTAAGACGGACAGCCAGCCCTTATGTTTTCACTGCCATCTTCCCCACTGCTGGTGAGACAAAGGAATTTGCTGAGTTGATGCTCAGCAGCCCTGCTGCAGTATGTGCTGCAACAACTCCACCAGCTCCTGGGTGCTGTTCGCTGCTTGAGATGCAGCTCTGATGCATTTGCTCACATGCAGTAGCTCCCACTGACTGCTGAACTCCTTGGCCTCATTATGCACACACATTAATCACTTCTGAGTGTGCTTTTGTTTTGTTTTTTTAAAGTCTATGTGTAAGTGAAGACAATGAGAATTTTATCACTGACTTCAGCAGAACTAAGACTTCAAACCCATCTCTCAAAGAAGAGATTTATCCACATGAGAAACTTGGTAACTGCCCAGCGAACCCTGGCCTACCAATACCTGGACTGCTAATTCAGAGGAACTCTGACTCCAAAGAGCCTGCAAGTTCTGTTTGCTACCTCCAAGCTTGATTCTCCATGGTGCCTCCAGGAAAAAGAGAAACAAAGCCTCTCTTCACAGATTGACATAAAGGTAGCATGGAATTAAGGGTGTTGCTGGATCATAGCAACAGTGGGCAGCACCATGACAGGGGAAGCCCTTCTGAGCTCTGCAGAAGTGCAGCCCAAACTGAGACAACATAACCAGATATTAGATGTAAATTTGGTAACTGCAGTTTTTGGATATTTAAGGTCTAACTCTGACCCAAACTGATGCTTCACCTATAAAGTGGCAGAAATCCTTAAAGCAGTAGTTTACGTGAATTTATTATTTTATTTAACGTTGTGCTTACCTTATTGGCAGAGGACAGATAGATGTAGTTATTATCTACTGGATCAAGTCGAAGTTTGGGGAAAATGGAGGTTTCTTCCTCAATTTCGTATAAAACCTCTGGGCAATTAGATTCCATATTCTCATTAAGAATAGCCTAAAACATATGAAATAAAATTATTCACAAGGCCTTCTATTGGTCTGTCAGCATTTTAAACAAAAGCCTAAGTTCAGCTACATCAGAGCTTCTGAGGTGATTTACTGTGTCTTGATTCAATTCATCTATTGCACTGGCTCTCACATTGGAGAAAGATGAAAGAAAAGACCACCAGGACTGAATTTCAACAAAATCTATTCCAGACACATTTGCACTGAATGGGCACTGGTTTAGTGCATGAAACATCCCTCTCACCAAGTATGTTCCTGATTGACACAGAAACGGAATGTGGAAGAGACGCCTGTATCCCGAAGTCATAATGTGTTAAGTACTCGTCTGAGTGCAATAGAAAGTACTACCCTTCAGAAAACAATAAATTGACATCCAAACACCCATAATGTAAAAAGGAAACCAGTTACTGACAACTGCCTTCAGGACAGAAGTTTCTTTGTGGCTTCTGTAAGTATACCTCTGAGGTGGTATTTCTTTTTCCTACCTTGTTCAACTCTACAGTTTTCCACCACCTTTTGCACAGAATTCAAGAGAACCAGAGACCACAGAAACTTTATTTTGCATGTTAATAAACACACCAACATTCATATAAGGTTTTAAACATGACTAAACAAGGGAGAGATGTTCATGGTCTCCACTATGCTAAGGAGACATGAAGACTTCAATTTCATGTTTCATTACCAAAAGCAGAGTGAAATCAAATGGGTAAAAGCTCTGCAAGCTCTCTACTGTATTCCCCTCCAACTGCCTGCTTAATAAAAACAAAAAATGAGAGTCATCCTTTGCAGTGTAGGCAGGAAATGCACATTCTTGCAAAACCCAGAAAAAAATAAAGACTAAAAGACATTTGACTGTATGGTTGAAAAGACTCATAATGAGATAAGATGACTTTCACTTCCAGGCAACCGATTTAAGCTAGAGTAGGTCAACTATTCAGAAGCTAAGGCAAAATGAAACTTGACTTTCCCCTTCAATGGACAACTATTGGCATCACACAGGTAGGCTAACAAACAAGTAAACATGCTCCCAAAATCTAACAGTATTTAATATTTCTACTGGAAAATCAAAGCAAGGAAGGAAACAAAAGACAGAATGACTAAGAACTCCACAGTCCATAAACTGATACTGTGGGCATTAGCAGTTTAATGAAATGTTTCCATTAATTTTAAGCAGGGTACATAATTGCTTTTGAAAGTAATCTTGCTCTCCAAGTAAAAATACAGTAGTTTCTTCACAAACAAATGAAAAAGGAACAGAGATTCAGGGGATTATATCTCTCTATAACACAGTGCCTAAACCAGGAAGCCTTTACCCACTTGAACACGGCAACAGCTGATGGAGAAGGGAAGAACTGCCACTCTCATCTTACCTTCAGTAACTGTCCATCATCTGTTCCCAAAAAGAGAACTATCTGATTCAAAACAACTGTGCCATAAACAGCCACTAATCCAGAGTGAATCAAGGTAGGTAATTTCTTGATTGATTGTTCCTCCTGAAAATCAGATATAAGAGAAAGCTATTACAAAATCATTCACCTATACTGCAAAACATTAAGAAAAAGAAGAATCCCTGGAAAGATTCCCACAGAACTCAACTTCAGACAATACTTCGGGTAACGTTTTAATTCTGACACACTTTCAGAGGAACAGATCATTGGAAACGGCACATGAAACATGAAACTCATTCTTTTTCATACATGGTATGTATGTAAAATCACCTAGTGATTCTATGATTCTATGGTAACTGGTGGTGTCTGTGATAGAGATTCCATCTGCCGCAGCTAAATCACTGACCCCAGTGGTACACAGACTGGCCAACCAGCAGCAAGTTACTTCACAACAGAATTTCTCTTTTTTGGGACGTAATGTGCTGGGGCTTATTCTGAACTGCTGGTTCTTCTCAGTGAAGCCATGCTTTGCCATCACCTGACTGCACCTACCATGAAGGCTACAGATGCACTCAGAGAAAGTGAAAGGAGGCACTTCAAACACACAGAATTATTTGCGTGTGTGTGCGTGTGAGAAAATGCAGAGCTTCATCCTCCCCTTTCTGGTTTCCCACAACTAAAGGAAGTTGAGACCTGTATATTAGATAAACGTAGAAATGAGATAAAGCTGTATAAAGTTAATGTCAAGGAAAACATAAATGTATCTGTGTGAATTTTAAAATCAACACGTGACCTACAACTCTCTGTCCAAGCTGGAGGAAGTTAAGTGACAAACACGTGTAAGCAACCCATGAAAGAAAACATCATGCAAGAAACCACTGTATCTTGTGGAAGAAAAAAAGAAACCAAATAACCCTAATGATTGAGTGCTGAAAGCAAGCCCTAAGGTGTGAGAATAAGGTTACTCACCAGGTGAGAGATGGTGTCTGTCCCAAACTCCCTACAAACCCAGGTATCTCCCAGCAAGCAGTACCTCAGTTTTGCAGTCATGTAATTGCTTTAAGTCAATCTCCACAGCAGATACTGCAAAAGGGGTGATCCCACCTGCCCTCCAAACAGGTCCAACCACAGCCAAGCTCTACCTCCCCTTCCCCTCTGTTAGTACAATGCTTTCCAGTAAGCTTAGCTAAGGAAATTATGTGCCCAGAAAATGGTCTGCAAATCCATCTACCTACCTACCTAAATTTTCATTTGAGTCATCCTCCCCATCACACGAACACGTGGCTGCATGGGCACCAGTGCTGGCACAAAGGAGCGGCAAGCATGGAGAGGTGAGGGAAGAGCTCGGGTAGGACCAGGTCCTTGGGAACAAGCCCAGCAGGTCAGCTTACAAAGCTCAGAATCTCAGCCTCAAGGATGGATTCCTAAACCTACAGAAACACACTCTGTGTGCAAAAACCTATGTCACTAACGCACAAGACAAGGTGTGAGAATGGACCATTAAACCTGACATTTTGCAGAAAGGTGAAGGCATTTCTTGAAGTTGTTAAGCCAATTGATAACACAGCTACAGCTGAATTCAACTCTCTTGCATGCTAGGATGCTGGCTTAACCCCAGAAAGTCTTTCCACATAGAAATAGGGTTTTTTTTTTCCTAAACTGCAATCCTAAATCAGTTAAAATCTTTTTCAGTCATTTGAATTATTTTAATTAGCTTGCAAGAACAGCCACTTGGAGTAAAGAATCCTTGATTAACTTTCATATTTAAAAATTTTTTTTCATGCAGCACAAAAAAGACACAGGAACCGTCATGTACTGGCACAGAACTTCAGTAAAACCCACTTAGGCATGAGACTTCAGCACCATGGAGGTCTCTTTTAGATAGGAGGGGTGGTTGATGAAGTGATTGCAAGCATTTTAAGGCTGAAAAATTTAACCCACTTTTTTATTAGATCAGAAGGTAGCAAATCTCCAGCACTGGTGCACACAGTGAGCTAAGGAGTGAGGAGGTGAAGCTTCCAGGCTTTCACTTCCACCAGAATTAAGAATTTTTTTTTGCAGAGCACTGTATAGTAGCGCAAGGAAAACAAACCACCCCAGATCTAATTTCCTTACAGACTCTGTACAGAAAGATGACCAAAGAGGGGAGGACTCACCCACTCTGAAAATCTTTGCTGCCAGATTTTATTTTGACCCACATACTAATAAAATAACTAGTGTCGTATCAGTGCATCCTCCTCATCTGACTGAAGAACCAATAGTGACAAGTGTGGAAGCCTCCTCCCCTCACTCTGCTTGCTAGAGGGAGGGTCAATGCGACATTGAGCTAATACAGATAAGAAGAGAGGGAATTCAGATAGCGGGCAGTCACAACAAAAATTGCCTCCTCTCCTTTGCAACCTACTTCTCCAGCTTGCCCATTCCCTCCAGGGTGCAGCTGCTGCTTTCACCCTTCTGTCATCCCTTTTCCATGTGCATTTATTTTTTTAACAAGCCCTTTTACCTCTCCCACTGTGACTAATGGGGTTACAGCACTGTAGGGCCTTCCCAAGCTTTTTCTTTCACAGCTAAAGCCATCTTGAAAATGCTTTTGGAGTCTAAACTTCCTTTATACTTGATCATCTGTTTATCCTGTAACATTTTCAGGCTCATACAAAACAAAAGCAAAGGAAAAGACAATACTGCTCTAGAAGACCATACTTTTTCAAATTCTTTATTTCCACTGTCTGCTCTACTCTATAGTCCTCAAAATCTTCACGTGCACAGGTAAGCCTAGAGATCCCCTCAATTAACTTACATTTCCCTTTTAAGTCCACGCCCCTTATGTTGTTTGGTTACTGTAATGAAAAGTATTTACACTCATTTTCTATTTTGCATCTTATTTTAGATGTATGTCTGTATGATTCCAGCTGCAGCAACCACATTCACACTTCTACTGTCTGTCTTGATTTCCTCATGATTATTTTACATTGCATGCCTCAGAGGGAAGGACAGCATTTTTAGCTCACACAGCACTCAACATATTGCAGCTGGCCAAAAAGTAAAAATGAAGGGTCTGAGCATCACAGTGAATGAACAGATGCAGCTGTACAAAAGGACCAAGACTTATGAGCAGCATACAGCAATAGCCAATGCTGGAATACTACCTAGATGTTTTTCCTAGAGGGAAAAATACCTTCTGGAACTTTGTTCTTCCTTCTTAACTTCACCATACTTCAACATCCTGCATCAATTTTGATGATATCAGAGCGTAAAAAACATAAAAGCTCACTGCATGCACCAATATTTATCAGAGCTAAGGAATGAGATGAACTGTTGCAAAATTTTATTTCCATGAGCTTTTTAATTTGCGCATTGCATAGCACGCAACCCTCCCAGGCAAGCACACTGCGAAAAATAGGGAGGATGACCAGGAAATGAGAGGGTGTTCACAGACACCTGCAGAGGTGAGATCCTGAGCCTCATGATGCAAGGCAGGAGGGACAGTCAGAAGCTGTGCGTGAGCAAGCGATTGATGGAGACTCCTGAGATGGGGGAGGCTAGAAATTTGTGACTTCTTGCAGCAGCAGAAAAACTCATACTCTGCCCTCAGATCTGCGTTTACAGAATTGATAAGGTGTTCTAAGAACCAATGAGGGAGAACAAGCTCCATTAAGGAAGGCTCTGAAACCAACTGAGCTTGAACAGAGCATTAGCAGAAAGCAAGAGGAAGCGGTGGGTGACCGTGGGTGGAGATTCCCTCCTGTGAAGGATGAAGGCACACAACTGCTAAACCACCATGCTGTTACAAGTTGGGTTTTTTTTTAGGATCCCCGATCCATTACACTGCAGAGACACTGCCACTGATTTTTTATTCTTTGGACCACTACCCATTGCTGCACACCCACATGGAGACCAAAGACATTGCCTAGTGCAGATCAGGACTGCAGAGCTCAGGGGGCAAAGTGCAGGAGATGGCACCCCAGGCTTTGGTAACCTTATGGGCTCAGTGAAAGGCGATGATCTTATGGATTTGCGACTCACAAGCAAGGAAGAACTGACTGGAGATATGATATTCAGTGGCAGCCTTCACTGTAGGAACTACGAAATAACTGAGTTCAGGGTCCTGAGGGTGATGTGGAAAGAACGCAGAGTACAGCATTGAAGACCAGGCTCCAGTTTGTTCAGGGAACTGGTTAGTGGGATCTCCTGAGAGGCAGGTTTAGAGGAAATGGAGCTCAGGATAGCTAGCAGGTCTTTCAGGACCACCTCCTCCAAGCACAAAACTCTGGAAAACAAGCAGACATATCAGGAGATGGTCCCTAGCTAAGCAGAGAAGTCAGGATTGACCAACAATGCAGAAAAACAGTGTAGAGGAGGTAGAAGCAGGAACAAGTGACTAAGGAGGAACTGCCTGGACAGGTAGCGACGGTGTTAGGAAAGCCCACGCTCACATGGTTTTGAAACTCCCCTGCCCAGCTGAGAAGGGGAATGATAGTGTGGCCAGAGTCAACCCACCACAGGATGTTATGGGCAACAAGAAGAGCTTCTACCACCACAGGAACAATAAAAGAATAAACAATGAAAACATGCACCAGCTGCTGAACAGGTCAGTTGACTGACCCACAGTGGATGCAGACAAGGCTCTGGACTTCACTGGCAAGGTCTTGTGGTCCTTTGTACCTACAGAGTTCAAGGAGGATAGAAACTACAAGTACTGGAAGAGGATTAAGCCAGGGATCTCTTAAGAAATCTCAGCTTATAAAAGTTCCAGGGAGGACAGATGGGATCTGTAGGAAGATGCTGACAGACTGTCTGATGACATTGCAAGGCCATTCTCTCATATTTCAAAAGCTGTGGAGATCAGGGGAAGTCTCCAACAACTGAATAAAAGCAAATACCGTACCCGTCTTCAAAAAAGACAAGAATAACCTGGGGAGCTACATGTTGGTCAGTCTCATTTTTTTCTGTAGGAAAATCATGGTGCAAATCCTCTTGGAAGATAATTCTGGGCACAAGAAGAAGAAAGTGATTGGGAAAAGCCAGCGCAGATTCACCAAGAATAAATCATACCTGACCAACCTGATTACCTTCTGCGATGAAATTGCTTGATTTGTGGAAGAGGGAAGAAGAGTGGATGTCATCTACTTTGACGTTAGCAAGGCTCTTGATACCATTTCCCACAGCATCCTTGTATCCAAGATGAGACGTTACAGTTTAGACAGGAGGACTACTGGATGGGTGGAAAAACTGGAAGGATGATCAGGCTCAAAGGGTATTGACTAATGGTTTGTACTCTACCTAGACACTGGTTACAGGTGGAGTTCCTTGGGGAACTACCCTGGGACACGTTCTGCTCAGTATCTTTATCAAAGACCTGGAGGAAGATGCTGAAAGCTTCCGGGTTAAGCTTGAAGATGACATGAGAACAAGTTGTTACACTCCAGTATAGGGCTGCCATTCAGAGGGACCTAGATAGGCTGGAAGAATGGGCCAACAAGAACCTAAAAAAAATTCAACAAGTCCTGCACCTAGGATGGACTAACTCCCTGTGACGGCATAGGTTGGGGAGCACCTCTGCTCCCAAAAGGACACAGGGCTCCTGGAGGGCAGTAGGCTAAAGGGTGTACCCAAGCAGCAGTGAAAGTTAACAGCATCCTGGGCTGTATCAACAAGGACATATCGAGACTAAACAAGGAAAGGGATTATTCTCCTTGGCACATGTTCAGTTGTGTCCAGGATACCACCAGGATACCTCAGTTCTGGGACCCTCAGCACAGCACTGATTTTGATAAATCAGAGCAAGCTCAGCAGTGGGCCACTGAGATGGCCAGAGCCTGGAGAACCTGCCCTACAGAAGAGGCTAAGGGAACGGGGCTGGTTCAGCCCACAGAAGAGACAACCTCAGAGGGACTAGAGAAACAGAGACAGGCTCTTGACTGAGGTGTATGCAGGACAGTAAGACATAATGACACAAAGTGAAAGAGGGGAGGTTTCTAGTAGGCAGAATATTAAAAGACACCTCTATGAGGACAACTAAGCAGAACAGGTTGTCCAGTCTCCATCCCCGGGGGTTTCAAGATCCAACAAGACAAAGGCCAGAGCAACTTTTACCTCAGAGCTGACCCTGCTGTGAGCAGGGGACTAGGCTGGAGACCTCCTCTGAGGTTCCTTCCAACCTGAATGACTCTGTGATCCCAAGAAAGCAAAACCTATGGTTCAAGAGCCCCCGGGCTCTCTAAAGTTCCTGCTCCTGGTGAAGCTGAGTGACTAAAAGCAGCTCTTCCTCCTACTGACAGTGTGAGTTGCAAGTCTCCTATGGCTTACTTCTCACACCAAACAGGGATGAACTAGAAACTCATTGTTTCTGGACAGAACAGGACAGAAACATTAACTCTAGAAACTGTCAAACATCAGATGACATATAAGCAGCCTGGTAATATACAGGAGACAACTTTACTACTAGAAAATTCATTACAGGATCAATTCTGATACCAAATGATATTTAGAAGTCTGTAATTCTTTCCTTAAATAAAAGATGATGAATCATTTTGGAATGAGTTACCACACAAATTCAAATGTCATTCCTGCAAATGAATGGCCATGATTAAACTGATGTGACTCTGTTGACTTCAAAATACCATTTCAGTAGAGCTTACACCAGCTAAGGTTTGTCCTAGGATTCCAACTATGCTCAATAAATTAAGGGGCATATACCAACCCACAGATTTATCACCCACTGAAAAATGCAAAAATTCAAAGAACAGACTTGCACTAAATAGCAGATGGAAATCCAACCAAGATAGCTTATCATTCAGTAGCTATCACAGCTACTTAGCCTTTGCACATCATAAAATAAACACCTTAATATAAACTGCAGCAACTTCTCTCTCGGTACATGTACATGCCTAACACTTCTTTGGATTTTCTCCCTTAAAAACTGTAAAATCCTTTTCTTCCCATGAAACTTTTTTTAATGGCAAAACTGATTTCCAGATTGGTCATTGTAGTTAGGTAATATCCTACAGCTCTCTCCTGTTGATGTTCTCTAGTCTTGAGCACTTCTCCTACTCATCTCCTTGGCTGTGATACACAAGATCCTGGGAGATCTGAGATTCTAGCAGCTCCTGTTCACCCATGAAACAACAGAAGGAAAGGCCTTTTTAAAGATCACTAGCTACTAGAGCAAGTTTGTGAACGAACTCCAGCATTCCTCCTATGTACTGCCTAAGGAGCTTTGATTTCAAAATTGAGATCCACCAAAAATGTCTGTTAGTGCTCAGTCGGGTTTCTGAAAAGGAACAGAGAACGAGATTTGGCAAATTCACATTTATTAACTATGTAAGTTGTGAAGAAGATGTTCTTACGTACACGCAGGTTATGCTAGCAAGTCCATTAACGCATACACCTCAACAGTGCATCTAAGTCGATATAATCAAAACTAAGAGACGTGTGGATCAGAGGAAAACAAGCTGAATATAAAACTGCAAAATGTTTTCAGAATAGTTTCATCTAAGACACCACTTGCCTCTTGCTAACTAGGATTACGTCTCTGGGAATCCATTATATATGTCCAGAATAAATGCATCCAACTCGGAGAAAATGCTCTGTGCACACTACTGCACAAAACGAAAACAGAACTAGCTAGTTCCCAAAAGCAGCAATCCCACAGAATTTGTAGCAGTCACCTACTTTCTGATAAAGTTGGCAAGTGAGGATCTTAAAAATTACTAATTTTCAATGACAGACTAAGATCCAGCATTAAAACTTAATGCAAATGTCAACCTTGGCCTAAGTAGCAATGCAAGGCTAAAGAGATTACACACCTACAATGAGTTCCTACAGGATACAGAGCAATTTAGTTCCAATCCAGGGAAGTACTCAAGTTCATGCTGAACTTTAAATGCATGGGCAGTTCCCCTGAAGATGATGGAACTACTTATATGCCTAATGTTAAATATGCCCTTAAGTGCTTTACTGGGTTAGGGCCAGAAAGCTCAGTACCTTACAGGAATGAGTTCAGAGTATATAGCACAGCAGGGAATTCAGGGCCACAAAAGGCCTCGGCGCTAAGTCCCTCTTGCAGTGTACTATTGAGAAGCACAGTGCCTATGCAGCATAAATACAAACAGCTGTGTGAGTGCAGACAGGTAAGAGGATGTCTTGCCTAAAGGTCATCAGAATAATTACAGAAATCTGAAGAATGACAGGATCAGAAGGAAAACAAACTGCCACCACTCCCTAATTTATACTCTAACACTAAACTGTATTCCTGCAGTGAAAAACACTGTTTTTTTCAACTCCTATATAAACTGACAGTCCATGCCCGTGACTATGATCTGTGTACCGCACATCATGCCTCAGCTCCAGAACTGAAGTGTACCCAGCAAAGACGACCAAGACCCACAGCACCCTGTAGCACACAACATCTGCAGTGCAAAAGGCGGGCTGACATTCCGCACGGTCCACCCGCCACGAACACCATACAGGCCTTGCGCTCCAGGCAATCACAATGCTGCAACACATTCCTTTCCTCAGTATCGACACCATCTTTAAAAGACTGGGCTTTAAAGCACACGTTAAGTACTGTTGCTTGCTGCCATTCCCACACGTCGTACTACAAAACACGTGTGACGGCTCCGTGCTACGAGCAACACCTTTCCAGCCAGAGCCGCTGCTAGCTACTGCACACACTTCTACAAGCTGTGCGCCAACGGACATGCTGCACACCATCTTCCTGCCAGTTCTGAGTCCAAGAAGACTTGTTCCACATTTGCAGGGACTCCCATGATTTGGTGAGAGACAGTAGAAGGATCTGGACTAAAACAACCCAGAAGCAGCAGCATATGGGCCTGTCAACTCCAAACTTACTCTGCAATAGCCTAGCCTAACCTTCTGTAGTATAAAAAAACCATATTAAAGCTGAACTACACGCATTTATTTCTGTGTTTATACACCACAAACACATATAATTAGCTTAAAAAGGGAGCATAATTAGCAGTATAATATTATAGGTCATACTACTCCACAACACTCAGATGTCCTGCTACCTCACAAAATAGTAAAATACCACTTTCCCGTCAGTGGTAAACTATTTATTATTGTGCCAAAAATATCATTATTAATAACATCACCATAGTTAGGGACACAATGTTAAGCAAACAATCTTTCTAATAATTTTTAAAGTTGGGGTTCTTCAGCATGGTAGCCAAATATAATCTAAATTTCCTGGAGGGATAAGCCTTTTGGGACATTAAAGTAACTCTGGAGTCACAGGAAACTGATCTGATCAGATCCTTAAACAAGTGGATCATTGATTTTTCATATTCAGGCACTGGGAGCCAACTGGGACAGGGGACAGAGAGGAATACCATTCAGACAGAAATACTCGCCTCACCTTATGTGCATTGTATTACTCTATGAAATCCATGAGACTCTTCTAGAATTTCTAGCACGGGGCTTTGTAAAGTGTTCGTAAAGGAACTGCTACCCAGGGAGGATTTGGTTTGGTTTTGGGTTGGTTTTTAGGTTTTTTTTGTATTGCAGGCTCAGAAAGCACCTCGCAAAGAAGCCCCATGAGTAATTAGGAACGAGGAATACAAATTAAAAATCCAACTAGCAAATACGTATTTTGGGATGCAGATGAGACTGCAAATTTATTCAGCAAGTTTGTCTTGTGAGAGCACAGAAATCATGCAGTAAGCTATAATCTGGCACTGGAAATGTAAGGATTGGCTCCAGCTCTGTTGCGAGAATTTCACTATTTACTTCATCGCAGTTGTTTCACCCACATACGGGGTTCTCATTCATAACTACGTCCTCTAACACTGGCAGTAGTCTCGCAACTCAGTAGGGAGATGAGCAGCCTGAATCCCACGTGCCCTCTGGTAGTTTGTATTTGGAAGAATCTCAACACTGTGCCCTGCTATGGGCCAGATTCGGGAAGCCAAGGAGTGACAGTAAACCTACCACACTTCTTTCAAGCAGTTTCCACAAACTCCCATCGTAACACAGCAAGGATTCAGGGGTTGAGCTGCAAAGTGCCTGGATGGTCGGGGAGCTGCAAAGGCCAGAGCTTGCTTTATGATGGCTTGCTTGATCCCCCACAGCTGTCCCTGATACCTTTCAGTGTTGTTCCTTTTGCCACAGCTCTGACAAAGACTTCTGAGCATGACTTAAAAGCACGGACTGGCCTTTCAAAACCATCTTCTTCTCCCAAATTACATTTTTTGCTTCTTGATTCTCATTTTTAGTTCATTCCTATACTAGCTACCGAGGCCACAGCAAAGCCAGCAGAGCCTTGCCCACCCTGCCTTCCATGTGCACAGCTCACTCTCAGAAGGAGGAAGGAGCTGAAGAGAGTGTTAGAGAAGTAGGTGACCAGGGGATCTCCATGGAATACCACTGCCTGTGAAAATGTAACCACTGTGACAACAAAGACACATTGCCTATTGCTGTCTGCTGCGCACAGGGGTTTGGGGGGGTGGCTGAGAGCCCTCTCCAGCAAGGCCAATCGTGGGAGGTTTGGGAAACACCTACAACCGAACAAGCAACCATAAATAACCAGTGAGCGATGGGGATAACAGCGCACACAGCCCAGTGCACAGGAATCAGTCTGATGGACTTTTTTTCCATTTCTGATGTAGCTGCAATGACATGAGATGTGAATGCACAGAATAAGGTAGGAGATGCTTCAGCTAGGCTGTACAGTAGAATGAAGTACAAGTAACCCTTGACTGAAAAGGGTGCATTGAGTGAGGAGCCAGAGACTCAGGCCTGGCCCAGGACGCCCTCAGGTGTTCCCTCAGACATGTCTTTCCCGAGATGTGGGCAGGAAGGACACTCCAGGATCTGGTATGGGATCAGTTTTTTAGAAACTGAAAGCGCTGGAGAACTCATTAGGGCTGATGGAGCCAGCGCGGATGCACAAAGGCTGGCACGGCTCTGAAGTTCCTCGCAAACTTCACGTGCCTTCAGGTCAGGGACACCCCACGAGTCATGCACAGCGACACACAACAACAGTGACAACAACGGCGTGCAAGAGGAAAGCTTAGCAAAACGACGCCCAGACTTACACAGCTCTTCCCGTTCATGAAGTGCGTGGATGCACAGGCTTGGTCCTTCACCTCCTCCATCCCGAAGATGCAGACGGCAGTGGTGTTCCAGCCCTTGGTGCCTTTGCTGTGCTGGAAAACACCCACCCACCAGCCCTGCTCGCCTTGGCGGACAAGGCTGGAGGAAACAATGAGGCTCCTGCACCCGCAGTCCAAATATACGTGCCCTTGCAAGGTAAAGCCACGCTCCAAGGGGCGCGGCTGGTGCAGGACAGCCATGCTGGGCGGCTCGGTGGCATTGCTCCACCTGGCCTTCAACCTGTA
>NW_010267803.1:0-224 GCF_000690775.1 Eurypyga helias
CCAACCTGCAGCATCTCTGCTCTGCTCACGCTTCCTGCCCATGGCCTTGGAGCAGAACGGCCGTCCCGGCGTGGGTCCCGCTGCCTGGGCCGCCCCACACGCTTGCTGCTACCTTGGACCCAAGACTTGCGAGCGCTGCCTGTAAATGCCGCAGCCCTGCCTTCGCTCTTGCTGGACCCCAGAGCTGCCCATCCTCCCTTCCCAGCACCGTGACTTGGCGGGGG
>NW_010267804.1:0-2695 GCF_000690775.1 Eurypyga helias
ATATATATATTATATATATATATAAAATCGGTATTTTGGGCATAACTTGATTTCTGTGAGAAAGTAGAAAACTGAAACTGAATATTCTATGCATCACTGAGATCTAAGTATGTGGATTTTTAGCTATGTGAACATAAGGGTTTTTCTCACCATACCTCTTAAAAATTGAACTTTAAAAAAATTGCTTGTAACTTTTTTCATCTGGAACTATCTTGTCATTGGTAGTTTTTATTGATTCTTTAAGGAAGCATTCTGACTGGTATTGTAAGGTGGTTAGTGTTTTGATTTGTTCTGAATCTCTTGCTGTTTGTGTCTGTTGGTTTGTTCCACCCACATTTGCTGTGTACTGTAAAAATCGGGAATGATAAATAAGTGGCTCTTCTGTGGCAGATAAACACTTACTTTCTTCAGTTTAGAGTATTAGATGTTGTGTGCGTTGATGCCTTAACATTGTTTTAGCCTAGTTCCTTTCTTAAGTCTGGGTGTGGCATCAGTTTGTCTCTGTTTAAACAGCTGTGGCTTAATTGGAGCAAATAGTTGATGTCAGAAGTTTTGTGTCAGTGTTTCAAATTCTTAGTTTTAGTTGAAATTGCAGTGACGGAAGCATGGTTTAAAAACAGTGTCCAATCCTCACTTTCTGTCAGAAGATAAATTTCTATAATTTAGAAGAACCATTCATGATAAGAAATTCTGAAGCTGTGGGCACTTGGGATGAGCGTGGTTTGCAATTCAGTGATGGGGGAGGAAGAATTTGAACCTTTTCAGCAATTTCCTACTTTGCATATGCTTGCTGGGTCATTTATGTAAACCCGTTTTACGTTGCAATCCAACACGTGTAGAGTCTTACTTCCTCTAAGGGAATGATAATTGACAGCTGAAAACCAGTAACTTCGTGGTTTTTAATGTGGTGAGTAACATTCATCTCAACAGTGCCCTTCATGTGCTCAAGAGGGAAGAATACTTAAATGTCATGAAGAAATCAAAAAAAGTACATCTCTGGCAAATGTAGTCTATAAAAATATATAAATATATATCTATATATAAGCAGTGTGTCCTGATTCAGATCTTATCTTGGGTTTTAGAGAGGTTGAAAAATGCTTTTTTTAGATGAAGGAAACGAGATTACATTACTTTCATAGTATTCAGGGGCAGAGGAAGAAAAATGTTCTCCTTGATCAGAATGCATGTCATTGCCACCTCAGGTGAATATGTCATGCCATATTAAGGTGGAACAAAAAATTGTATTGAAACCAGTGAGTCTGTTCCTCCACTGCCCTGCTGTGAGCAAGATGAATTTGTCACTTACTGTTAGTTACTACTAACAACATGCAGACCATAGTAAAGGTGATACTGTGGATTTTGAAATTCTTCATGTGAGTTTCTGCTTCCATCTACAGCAGAGATGGGTACGTGTGTCTTTTCAAGGGGAGACCTGTTAATGCATTTGCAGAGCTCACAGGTTTTTAGAGGTGGTGAAGCTGCTCTATGTGGTGTGTGGGGTTTTTTTTTCCCCATATCTACTATTATAATTAAACATCTCTCCTTACTGTCCTCTAAATCCCTGGAGTGTTATGCAACATAATTACCGCTGTGGTGTTAAGGTAGAGGTAAAGTAGTTAGAACTGTACTTAGATGTTCACTTTGAAAGTAAAGCTTTCTTTATTTTTAAATTGGTTTGCTTCCAATGAGATATGGTGGAAAAATTTGTAAAGAATTTTAAGTGTGGAGGAGCTAAAGCTTTGCAAATGCACTTGGAAAGTGTTATTTCATGAGACACAAGCCAAAAGCTTTGGGGAGGGAAGGCGAGACATCTGCCTGGTAGTCTGTAAGAAGTGATGGGAAATAAATCTAAAAGGCTGTTTACTTGAGCTCCTCGCTTTTAATGATATGTGGATTCACTGGTAAAATATAAAAAGGTGTGCTTTCACGTGTGACCTTCCTACTTTTGTACTACTGTCCTCAGGTGTGTAAGTGTTGTGAAGCATTTCAGAACACAGTGAAACAGATACTTGCTAGAGGTGAAAGGAGAGTAGAGATTTTTGCTTTTCTTAGGTGCTGCTGGTCAGGCTTTCTTGCTGGACTCTTACTGATAAACATGAGTGAGGTGCTGAAAATAGTTGCACATAGTTCTGTAGGTGCAGAGCTGCTTAGAGTGGCATAGTTGCAAGATACTCAAGAGACTGGAAGCTTGAATTTGATTTAGTGGAGATGGTAAAAGGAAAGATTGCGGTCAAAATTCCATACTTTTGTATGGACTCTTGTTGAGTCACAATAGGTGTGATTGAAGAAGGCAGGTACTTGAGAAACCTGCTGTTTAAACATCAAAAAATAAATATCTTGAAGATGCATGAAAAGATTAAGGAGAATCTGGAAAAAAGCCAGGAAACATGTTAGGCAGATGAGTTGGGTATTTGCGAGAACGCTTTGTGGCCAGCCGGGCTAACGAGTTGGGAAGGAAAATAGGTGGTGTTCTATCCATAGTGAGAAGTGGGGAATAGATGGGTGAACTGGAGACTTGATCTAATTGTTTCATAATATAAGCAGTGGTCCTTCAGTTCTGCCAAATACAAGGTGAGGCTCACTGATATTTTATTACACAGCAAGGGAGTTTGGAGCAGTTCAAGGAAAGCTGGAAATACATGCTTGTTATTTCACCTATTGCTTCTGAATGTTGCTTCTGAGGCCTTAGGGAAAG
>NW_010267804.1:2726-14097 GCF_000690775.1 Eurypyga helias
AGATAAAATGCCAAGAGGAGGAAGAAACAGTAGCACTTGAGTCAGCGATAATGCAGAGTTGCTGTAGCTGAATATCCCTGCCTTGAAGTTTGTCAGCGTTACCAGTGGCTGGAATGTAGCAAGAGAAGATAAAAACATACATACACAAAGAAAACTAAATTTCAGGTGTCTGGTCCTGTAGTGGAGTAGAAAATTCTGAGTTTGTAGGTATATTAGTTCTATGTAACGTTTGAGATGCGATAGGTGGCTTGGCAGCTTCACGAATGTGACCTACAGGTGTTTGCAAGGAACAGATCAAGTGTTCCTTCTCTCCTGTGAAAACGAGCATACCTGATGTTAGTGATTATATTTTACATGAAAGATACAATTTAAAATGAAACTTTGAGTGCAACTCCTCTGTAGGTGCCAAATATAAATAAAAATAACTGTGTTGCTACTTATGCTTCAGTACTTCGTGCGGCTGCTTAGCTTGCTCCAAGTGTAGTGTAAGTTAATGGAAAATCTGAAGAGAATGGAAAGGAAACAGTCTGCCAGAAGATAATAACAATATTTGTTCAAAGAGATGTGCTAAAGAATTTCTTTATGTACTAAAGCCAGTATAAATACTGCTTGTAGTTCTGAGGATTTTGTGCCTGTTGCCAAAGTTGTCAGTGTTGAAGCAGCTGTTTGTTTTTTTTTTTTCCTTTTGAGCTATGATGATATGATGACGAAATTGGTGTTCTCCATTCTAAATACGTGTTAACCACCAAATCATTCTATAGTGCACAACATGGAGTAGGTCAGTTTTTGGTGGAGAAACGGCTTGCTCTTGAATATGCAGGGTAAGCTTGTTAGAACTAATTCTGACTAACTATGTTGAAAACTGGGTCTGCTGTGTTTCAGAGGTTTGTAATTTCTGATGGTCTTCCTCCCCTGCCTAGCTTCTTAAGTGGTGAAATCTCAGCTGGAAATATTTTGCCGGAGAAGCTGATTATGAAACAGAGGTTATATTAACCTCTTAGCTGCTGCTAGAGTTTCAAGTGACTTCCCATTTCTGTGGCTTCCTGTGGTCAGATGAAAACCTAAAATTTGTTTTCAGTTTCATTTTAATTGTGAACATTTTGAAAGCAGTTGTAACAATTCTAAGTAAAAACCCTGGAATTATTGGTACCTGTTTTTGCTTTACAGCCCGTGCTGTCATAAGTCTTTAATGCTTTGGGAACAATGCTTGTTTAAATGTCAGTTTTCAGTTTGGGCATTGGTTAATACATTAGTTTTAAGCAATTCTTTAGTGATATTGGAATAAGCTAATTGAGAAAATTTTACACTCGTTGGGATTCTGTAAGTTACAAAATGCAGGTTTTATTTTTATAGCACCAATTTATATACCAGTTTAACAGATCTAGAAATGAAATATAAGCTCGTTAAATATATCTTTGGTTAAGTAAGAAAGCTTTGTGTCTTTTCTTGGATTGTTGCAGTTTAGTGATGCTAACCTGTATTTGAATCAAATTATGCATTTTTTAATTACCTTGTTTATAACTGCTCCAACCCATCTTGCAAGTGACTAACTCAAGCTTTAGATAATACGAGTGTAAGGTAGAAACACGATTTACATGTCCACTTGTGAGATTCTCTGGTGCTGTCGAAGTTATTAATTACTTTGCAATGAAGTAGCATTACTTTTAGTTGTATAGGCAGGTTGTCCAGGTCTGTGATACCATACTTGTCTTTTTTTTCATTATCTCACTGGGGTTAGTCAGTAGAACAATGTTTACTATATTTTATTAGTTAGTTGTTGTCACACTGTGTGCTCAGTAACTGCATCCTTGAATTGTCAAATTTGTCCTTGCTGAAAGGTTCACCATTTCATTTGCAAATGCTCTAGTTAGTAACTAGCAAGTAGTATTGTATAGATGCATCTTTGTATTTTTTTTTGTCAGGTACAGATTTCTAAATTTTTGCCTTCTAGATGCCTCATTATAAAAAAAAAAGTAAAAACTGTTTTTATACACCTTTTAAATGAAGTGAACAATCTTGTAAGTGTTCTAAGGAACTGCACATAATTTTTACTTCAGCAGCTGAATTCTATAAACAGGTTGAGTAGGCAGCAAATTTACAGACATGAAGAAAACATTGTTAATGGGTACTGCAATTTAAAAACAAAACCCACAAAAAATAAAACGAGAGTAGATTTTTCTTTCAAGTTACCATGATGCTTATAACGAGAGGAAGAAAATAGCATTAAGATTTGGGGAAGATTAGAAAGAGAAGACTGTCATGCTAGATTATAATCTGTTATTGTATTTAATACCTAATATACGTTTTTCCCCCCACAGAAATTAGCAGAGTACGGAAAGACATGTATAACGACACATTAAATGGTAGTACGGAGAAGAGAAGTGCAGAATTACCAGATGCTGTGGGACCTATTGTACAGTTACAAGAGAAACTATATGTGCCTGTAAAAGAATATCCAGATGTAAGTATATCTTTTTAGTCCCTAAATTACTTTTTGATCCTTGTGGTTGTCTTTAAATGTAAGTTTCATGTGATGCTACCCTTGGATCACACTGAATTGCTTTTGACAAGATACTGCATAGGGAAGCAGCGTATGTTCCAGTTGGTGACTTGATTTGTAGTGAGTGTGAGTGCAAGAAGGTTGTGCTAAATACCAAACTAACATGGATTACAAAGCTGTAGATCTAAGATCTGAATTATCTTGTTCATTTGGTACTGTCAGCCCGGAGACAGTGTGTAGTGAGTTTTATGAGGGAAGTAGTCTCCTTTTAGTATGTCTCTAAAAGTCAGTTGGAGTATCCTTGGAGTCCTTTTGGAGACTGTACTTAATCTGGATTATTATTTGTCCCATACCTACCTGTACAAGCAGTTCTGTTGCGTATGGAAGTGTCTCTATCTTGGGTTGAGTTTGTTCCCCCCTGCCAAACTCCTTGCTTGCATGCCAGTATTGTGTTCTCTGATTGGGTGTACTGTTTTATTGCACATCCACCTTTTTGAGGGAGAATGGTTTCATTTAGCTAGAACTACTATTTAGAACTCCTGTGGTCTGAATAGTTTCTTAAAACAACTCGAGGGAAAAACGGTTTGTCAAAATCTACCTCAGCCATTTTAATTGATCACTGACAAAATGACAAATTGTATTATTTCTTCCTAATAGAATTTAGAGGTCCTGTTGCAGTGGAGTGCAGGGTCCAAGTGAGGCATTTGCACATTGAAGTGGTATAAAGTGGAAGAAAGTATGGAACAGCCAAAAATGGAAGTAATGCTTGTGTATTTCTGTGGCTCTTCTTTGTATCATTAATTAGGTTAAGCTTTCCAAACTGAGCTTTATTATTTTAATGCTGCTTAAAACATACAGGCTTCTAAATAAAACCTCATGGTTCCATATTCCATTTAGAAAATTAAGTGCAAGTCATTATTCCAAACAGAATATTTAGACAAATGTGTCTTCTCCTTTTTGAGTTTTCACAAAGTCGTCATTACTTTTGGGTTAAAACACCTGTGAAGTGTTCAAAGAACTTTCACCAGCAGTAAGGACATCTCTCTCCTTCTCTTTAGCTTTTCTTCCAAATTGTATATGCATATCTATATACCTATATGGATACATATATACGTGCATACGTATCCTCACACCAAAAACAGTGGTTCTTTTAAAACATCCTGGAATTACAGATTTTTGAGAGGAACCGTGCTGTGCAATTGTTCTGTAAAGTGATGTAAGTAGCTCTGTACTTAGATATCTGTATATATGTATCTTAGTGTTGTAACGCTGACTGCCTTTTTAAAGCGTAGTTTAGCTGTTGAAATGTTGGTTTTATAACTTGACAGTATGTTGTTTGCCAAGAGCTGCCTTAGTTACAGGTTGTAGTTTTCATAGAACTTGGTGCTTGCTGTACCAGGATCATGAGAGAGGAAGAAGAAAAAGGGATTGGATTTGCTAATAATTATTATTAAGCTTTTCTTCTGGAAATCAAAGGTGTAGCATCTTAACTCTTCCTTGCTAGTCATTTCTCACATATAATGTAAGTAAGCAGGAAAGAGTTTGTCTCTAGTTGTTGTCAAAGCACCTGTGTAACTTGAGGGGTGTGATTTCTCTAGCTAGGGCTAGCTTTGCGTGCCTTCAGAAGAATGCCCTTGAGGTGGTCGCTCTTTTTAATGCACTCTTAGAAATTCAGAAGTTGGAGAGGCTTGTGATTTGTATATGTGACCTGGAATACAAAGGTAGCTGGTTCTTGTGAGGTGATGTGAAATGTTTGCTAGAAGATGCACAGCTTCTGCCACTATGATGGTACTTGGCAGTTCAGCTTCACTGGCGACCAAGCCCAGCATTCTCTACGTGCTTCTGCCTGTCTGTGTGTTGTCTGCATTTGTTCCTAGCTGCTCAGAATGGGACCTGTGCAGCCTCAGTAATTGGTTAAACCGTAAGAATTGGTTGCAAAGATCTTTCTGCTAGTTAGAAATTAAATAACTTGTTTTACATTCAGGCTAGTACAGCGTTCAGAAGGTCTGCAGTACAGTGATTCCAACTTGTCTTAAAAAACCCTGTAAAATTCACTTGTAAAGATAATTTCATTGTAATCACACAGTGTTACATGAAACTTCTACTCATATCTAGCAATTGATTTGTTACCAGATACAGGGAAGACATGCTGTGCTGACTACCAGAGTGAGTTTGTCACGTAAACCCAGTTAATTCTTTCTGTCACCATCATTCTCTTCCAAATGACAATCTCTGTATACCTAACAAAGACAAAGATGGACAGATTTAAAGATTATTCAGAGAAGAGTGACTAGAAACTGTTTCCTGAAGTAGATGTAGTAATATTTTTAATAACAGAAGTTTAAAACAAACGAACCAAACCCAAACAAAAACCGACAAGCAACTCCAAAACTTTCTATGATGTTCTAATAAACTTGTATTATGGTAAATATTTTTTACTCCTAATTAGAATTCATATAGATTAGTTAACTCTGGTGAATACTGAATACTGCTGTAGTGCCATTTTGTGCAGAGATTCCTGTATTGTGGGGCATAAAAATAATTGTCTGTCACAAGTTTAAACAAACTTATGTTATATATATGTATATCTAAATGTACATACGTACTTATATGTATAAAAGATGAAACAGTACATTTTCATAGCCTGCATCACTTTGATATTGCTGTTTGACAGTCCTTTGAGCACTTAGCCAGCAGAAAGAATATTTGAAATTGAAATACAAAGCTAAAATAAATATATAAAATTCCCTATAGTCCCCTAATTAATTTTTTTGAGTGAATATTGAGTATTTCTATTCTAACTTTTATTCCAAGATCATAGTTGATGCAAGGTTCAGCTTTCAGAAAAAAGAAAAAACCCAACCAAGACTACCCCAAGTTGTCTGAAACAGACTGTAATTTTTAAATGCTGACTGTGTAGAGCCTGCATTTCTACTTCTGTAGTATTAAGTAGAAGATAGGCAAAAATCCTGCCAAAGAAAACTTACTTTCTTTTGTATGTCATATTAATAAAGAACATTTTTTCCATGATGTAATCACAGTCTGATAAATTGTGTAACTCTTGGGATGGTCTGCTTTCTGGCTCATTGTTTTTCCGTTGGAGGTTACAGTAATGAATTTACATTTATTTGTGCACATTATGTTCTTCTAGCACCCCTGGAAGGTGTTTGATCTTAATAGAAATTTTAGTCTTAAAACTGAGATTTGAGCTACTTGGTTTTTCTGAACCATGTATGTGCTTCTGAAACTTGAGCAATTGTGAGAAAGCACCCAGAATATTAAATTCCATTAGTTGTCTATAATTTGTCCTTCAGTTAGAAATGTGTTCTCTGTACAGTTAGATCTTTGTATGCTTGTTTTAAGTCTTTGGTGTTATAGTCTGGAGGCATTTCCAAATCAGGGAGAAATATCTTCCACCAGAGTTTAAAAAATTAAGAAGAAAAGATCTCTGGAAAATTATTGAGCTTTTAAGAAGCAGAAGAATGGAGGATATGCTATTGTTTGTGGGTGAATAGATAAGTCTTCAGCGTTTCTTATGCTTCAGATAAATGATTAATTTTCTTCCATTTCCCTGAAGACCCGAGACTAAACTTTGTCTGATATCAATTTAAACAGTTTTTGGAATTAGTACCTACAAATGTTGGACTGAATAAATGTTTTTCTATTATAATCATGGCTTTATTATTAATAAGTACCCTGTTAGCTCTGATTAATGTGAAATTCTCTGTTGGAACTCTTCTGTGCCTCTCCAGTAAAAATGTAAGAACTCAGTAATTATCGCATCTAAAGAAGCATGTCCTTTGAGTATACTGAAGCTCAAAGGCCAGCAGTGATAAACAGCTTGTGCGTACTTCCTGACCATTTTAGTTAAAACTGTTTAATTAGTACAACAGAATGATGAACACAGGGATTCATTTTACTATGGGGAACTTGCAAAACGTTTAAATCCTTTTTCAATTTGGTAATACCAGAGTTTAATAGCATCCCTAATATGAATTAGGAAAATGATAACATCCTCTTTATTTATTGTTCTGATTCTTTTACTTAAGCTCTTCATTCCCTAGTGGTAAACAGGGAGGGAAGCTAAAAGAGCTGGCCTTGTTTACCCTTGCAATAGGAAGGAAAGAGGCAATATAACTGGTCTCTGTAAATAAACTTGGGCTACAGCGTACCAGCAGGGCTGAAGGAAGATTTGGCAAAAGGTCAACTACAGATAGAAGCACAAGTGTATATGAAAGAACTAAAATAGGTTGATTACTAATTTCCAGTCTGAATGAGATAACTTGGGAAAACATTCTTGTACGAGTAGTGGGAGCAAAAAGGTTAGTTTTCAGTTTGAACCTCATTTATTTATGAGATGCGTTACGAACTCTGGTTGCAAATGGTAAAAAAATGGATTCATGGAGAAAGGTCCCCTTTGCTTAGAAGCTAATAAAACAGTCATACCTTAATATTTGTATGAAGCTTTTTTGCCCTTTTTGTCTAGCGTTTTATTGGATATACTTCGTTACTGAACATCTGATTCACCTTTTGAAAGAAAAGTTTCTTTTGAGCCCTGGTTCTTACTGTGTATGGATAGCACCTTGCTGAAAGATGACTTACGTTGTCATAATTTTATTCAGAACTAAGCCTGTCAGAACTTTAGGGCATGTTTATCCTTGGAGGCAAAAGGATAGAAGACAATCTAGAATACACTGGAGATAAAACCTCTGTCCTTCAGTCTCTGATGGTAATCTTGCAGGCTCAGCATCAGTCCAGCAGTATCAATGAACTTGGCCTTTATCTCATGCTTGTGAGTGTTATTTCTTCCCTGTTTAACTCTTCAAGTGTTAAGTGCAATTAAGTTAGGTGATAATCTAGTATTTTACCTGTTAATTTTCTTATTTCCACTTAATTCTTAGTTTCAAATTTTGCTCTTTAACTATCTGAAGATATTCTGGTTTGTGTGTGTAAAATAAAAAAAGGCATAGGGAAGGTGAGACAAGAAAATGACCTGTCTTCAAGTAAGTAACGCTTTGGCTAGGGACAGTGTTTCCTGTAATATTTTTCAAAGTAAATTCAGATATTTGGGAGAAGAAATAAGTTGCATCAGGTACTGAATACACAAGTTGAACATACTTGTTAGGATACCGGTTTGTTACAGTGGTGCTTGTGTTGTATTTGTTTCTCCAAGTTAACATCATAGGATTAAACTTCTAGTGATAAGCAGCATGTGTGTGATAGGCTGGTTGAAAGTGCTGGATTATTTTTCTTGGTTTTAGTCAGGACAGGGTGAATTTTCTTCACAGTGGCTGGTATGAGGCTATGTTTTGGATTTGTGCTGAGTACTGATAAGGTGTTTTTTAGTTGGTGGTAAGGAGTGCTTGCAGCAATTCAAGGAATTTTACAGCTTCTGACACTGCAGCTGTGTTCCCAACTTTTTCCCTACAAACAGTATGAGGAGTTCAGACAACTGACCCAAGGGATGTTTCATTCCGTAGTACATCATGCTCAGGGTATTGACCAGGAAGGGGCTGGGGGTCCATAGCTTGCTTGTTAGCTTGCTTGTTTATTAACTCGCTAGCTCGTTTGCTTGTTGGTTAGCTTGTGTGTTTGTTCGTTGCTCATTAGTGAGTTGGTGGTTTTCTCAGTCGTATGCTCTTGCTTGTTGGGCTTGCTCGGACTCTGCTCCGGCCGCCCTTGGGCTCAGGCTCTCGCTACTCGGAATCTGGCTGTGTGTTGGTTGGTGAGTGGTGAGCAATTGTATCATATGTTTTATTTTCATTATATGTGATTAGTAGTATTGTTCATAATATTATTTTATATTAAATAGTCTTTTCTCAATCTGCTGGCTTCCTAGTCTTTTCCTCTGATTCTCCTCCTCCACTGGAGTGGCTGTGTGGTATTTAATTGCTAGCTGAGGTTAAACCTATACAGCTCCAACTCATAAGGGTGGGAGTCCTCTGTCATTAACAGCTAGTGCTAGACATTTGGGTGTCTTCTATGCACCGTGGGAGGAGTGTGTGTGGGGAATCCGAGTGCTGGAGGAGAATGGTAGGCTAGAAAATTAAACAGTTTGTAGATGCCTGATGTTTTTCTGTGAATGAACTGTCTAAAATTTTAGTTATAATAAATTAATCTTACTAAAGATGGTTAACCTGTCAAAATTTGAAGTTGCAAAGGATGTGTCCAACCAAACTTTTTGAAGAGCAAGTTAAGACCTAGTAGGCAACATCTGTCATGTTTGGTTTTGTTTGCACGGTGCCTTTCGTTATGGCTTGTCTCTCAATTTTAATTGTCTCTGCAGAGTGAGGCATTCAGTGGGCAATCTATTTGATCACAGCTGTCTTCTGAATTCCCTCTCTTGTTTCAGAACTCTGCACTTTATGCAGATAAATTTCTTTAGTTGATGAACTACAAAAATATTTGGGTGCATGGTTTTAATTTATCATGTACTACAGCTCTGTTATGTTTGTGCTTCCTTTTGCTAAACTGTTCTTTCTCAGACCTTCTACTTTGTGTAGGAGCTCTCGCAAGACTAAGTACTGAAGAGTTGTGTGCAAATACAAATAATAAAAGGTCAATTCTGGGGCAGAGACCTGTGGAATACTTGATTTTTTTTTTTCTTCCATTGTGTGTTATTTATTTATTAAGTTCAAGCAGTTCTTTCAAATGTTCATTGTAGTAAAGAAAGGTTCTATGCTGACAGAAAGAAGTGCTTCAGTTTTGTGCTTCTGCTTACTGGTTGTGAATAGGTGAGGTGCACTTGGGTACACCTGCAGAACTTGTTGGTAGGTTTTTGTGAATTAATATAGCGTGTACTTTAACTAGGATTGAGGACTAATTGCAGTGAATGTGGAAATTTATCAGTAAAGGCTAAACCTGTATTTGATATAGCAAGGTAGAGCTGTGTTTAAATGACATGTATGGGTTTACAAATTACTGTCCAGGCATCAGAATCCCTCCTAGATGCACTTAGTTATTCAAAGTCAAGAACAGATCTTCTCTTTTCTTCAGAGAGCTGAAGTTGACTCCAGAGAGATGGTGTTTGTAGTTGAGAAGTATGGTGTTTTAAGGAGGTAGGAAATACAGAGAGAAATGTTTCTTCAGAATGAAAAGATTTTTAAACTTTCTTTCTCTGGTTAGTTGATGCCCTTCTCACCACCCCATCCCCACCCCTCCCCAGTCATTAAGATTTTGAGAGGCATATTAGATAACTTCTTCCTTTTTAGTAGTTCTGTACTTCAGGTATTACTGTTTGTATGTATGGTCAGATTTTTTTGGAGTTGCCCTTGCAAAAGTGACTCAATGCTTTGTCAGGGGACAGTATGAGTTCTGTAACTTCATAGAGGTCCATCAGTGAAATGAAACTCTTCACTAATTATGCTTGCTCTGTGTTTTGTTGGAATAAAAAGGCACCAAACTTGATCCTGATTTGCTGCTAAAAGTAGTTTTGAGTGCCAGTCAGAATATCAGCCTGATATTTTCCTTGTATCTCTTCGAAATCATACACTCAGGTAAAAATCAGCTTAAATATTCTTAATACTAAAAGATCTGTTGTTTATTATGGGAATAGGTCTGCCTACAAGCCTTGGGAGTGCTTATTAGTTAAAAATCTTGCATTTTTAAGTGAGGTCATGGACTTTTTTTTTTTAGATGTGTGCCAGGTTTAGGTTCTGCTGTTTCTGAAGTTCTGAACTCATTAATACATTAAGGAGTTTGTCAGTTGTCAAGGAAAAGTCTTCAGTGTAATGTTGGCTGTTTCTGAAGTTCTGAACTCATTAATACATTAAGGAGTTTGTCAGTTGTCAAGGAAAAGTCTTCAGTGTAATGTTGCATTTCTAGCATTAATTTAGGATTTGAATTTGATCCATAATTCAAAAAAAACAGGATTGTTGTTCTCTGCATTTGTCACGTTGATGTTGGTCACTCAAGTCTTTTTCCATGGTTGTTGTTGAGAGGAAGATTGTACACGGATACCAGCTTGTGGAGTGAACTTTGTTTAGATCTTTCCTTTCTTCTTCGATGTTTTGTTTTGTGGCTTAAGAACTGTTGTTTACCTGCCTTAGTTTTGAAAGCTGCATTTAGAATAAAACTCAAATGCTACCTCAATAGTTATCTGCGTAGGAGAATCTGAGATTGTTTACCTAATAGGTATATATCTATTGTTCGTATATATCCATCTACTAGATTATTTTTATTATTTAATCTCTGCTATTTTTAAAGCCAGTAAGAACTGTAATTGGACACAATTGTTTCATTTCAGTTACTTGGGCATAATATTAATTCACAATTCTAAGCTAATATGTTTCTTTTCTCATTCTTGAGAGCATTATAAAATAATTAAATTCTGTGAGGCACTGATTCTTTTTGAAATTTGCTACAATTCTTTGAAACTGTGTGCGTTCTTTTTTATACACTCGGTATTTTAAGAAAAATAATGCTGGTTGATGAGCAGCCAGTTTCTTTTTACACCTTCCTTGCACTTAGCTTAGTTGTCTTACTACACAGCATAGTTCTCCCTGTCTTAGGGGAAGGATTGTGCATGTATCCTAATTGTGTATGTTCACGCACCCAACACTTAAAATGCTTAGGTTGATTAATATGTTTTCAGAAGCTTCTGTTTCTTTAGAGTACTGCCATAAGCTTGATCAATAGCTTTTAGCTATGTGGTTTATAAACAATTAGAACATACTGATCCAAAAATACAAATGCATTCTAGCTACAAACATGATGATCTGTACTGTCAAAGGACACAGAGGGCCTCGCGCTGTCAGTGATACAGCGACTGCTTTCTCTGGGAAGGTCATCAACTGAATTATGATTTAAAGTTCTCTTAAATATGCAGAAGCTTCTCAGATTATTCCCCGCCCCCCCCCCCCCCACCCCACC
>NW_010267804.1:14128-23911 GCF_000690775.1 Eurypyga helias
TCCCCCCCCCCCAAGTACAGGTGGTCTAAAAAGGTGAATTTTGCATAAAATAGATATTTCTGTATTGCTGTTCCAAATTTATTATAGTGATTAGTGCAAATGACCAAATATTATCTTGTTAATGTAGGTTAGGTACTGATGATAATGAATATATTATTCAAATTAACATTACACCCTTGGTCATACTGTTTAATTGTCTGAATTTATAGTTTGAACTCATTTGAGTATTTGATTATCCTTTTTAAAGTGAATGTCACTTGCATTAAAAGCAAAGCAAAGTTGCTGTCACTCAACACATATACTAAAATAGAAAGTAATATTTTTTGGGCTTTGATCTCTTTAGATTTTATCAAGTTAGTCCATTCAAAATAATGTTTTGAATCTTTTATATTTTTCCGCAAGTGCAAATGTTGTCCTTGAGACCTGAAAGGTTGTAAACAAGGGCTTGTGAGTCTTTCTGAAGGGTTTCAGTTTCTTCAGGCAGTCAGAGAGACCTGGATCTCTGGTTTTGTAGCATGAATAGGACTGGAAGATAACTTACGGCTATAGAGATCTATGTTGCTACAGACAGGTAGATTGGTGTATGAACCTGAAGTGCATCTCAAAGCTTTATGATAGCTCCTTCTTATGTCTCTTTTTCCTGTGGTGAACATAAGGTAGTTCCTCTTCTGTTGCAGTGATGGCGGTGGTGGTCATCACAGAACTGTTGAATGTCGTAGTGCCTGTCTCCTTTCTTTAAAAGCCCCTGGTTAAAAGACAAAAGCTATTTCTAAATGAAGCTTGAATGTAGTAGTTGTTGACATGCTGCTGTTTTAGTAGTTTTGTAATTGTAAATCTTTAGGATAATAGATTCGATAGTTTGATATGCAAAGGTGCTATTATTACTATAATACTACTGCTCTGTACTGCTTGATGCTGGCTGAAGCACATAACTGTAGTGCATATGTTGAGACTTGTATCCTTAAAAGCTCATGAATAGTTAGACTTTTTAAGGTGTTTCAGGTGCTTTTCAGTTTTCTCATTTGTCTTTTTATGTATTACCTTGTTACAGATAGAGCAGAGAGTCAAGGTTTAGTAATGTAACAGGTTTTAGCAGAAGGCATTTAAAGCAAACAAGGTGGATTGGACCCTAAAACTTGAAAGGAAAAATTCAGAGGGCTGTAATTTGAGGTATCTTCTGCTTTTCTGACCTGTTCTCCTACAGTTTTAGGCTCGAATTTTGCAAACTTGCCGATCCTGGCAGCTGTACATGTAAATTGAGTGCTTTTGTAACAGCCTTTTCAGAGGCGAATGGAATTGTTCAATTTTTCACTTTAAATATGGTCAACCCTGAGAAACTTTTCTCTCTTTTTTTTTTTCTAGAAGAAATAACTAGACAACAGCAAGTAGACACTGAAGGCTATTAGTCTTTTTTTTTTCCTTTGACACTTTGAAGCATGTCACTTGAAGGCTGTAGTAGAATGACAAACACTACTGGTTACAGAAACCTACTGGGTTTTGTTCTACACTCTTGGGAGGGGTGTTGCTTTTGTTTTGATTAAAAAAAAGAAAGATTACTTTGTGTGATGTGTTTTCGTATTTTCATAGCATGAGAATCTAGACCTAGTTTGGTAAAGTAGTTCCTGGTGAATCTAACACAGTGCAAACTTTGTCCATGGAAATGGTTTGCTGCATATAAAGCTCCAATGGCTAAGCACTGTCCTTGTCTTTAAACTGTGAGCCTTTGTAGTTCTGATCGTTGAAATGCTTGGAGCCTTTTCAATATATTTAAAGGTACAAATAGGCATTTCAGAAGTTGATTTGTCTGAAACTAGGTATTCTGATATTCCCCCCAGTGGATTCATATAAATCAGTTTGTACTCTAGAGCTTTAATTCTATAAAATAGATTGCAGTTGTGTTACCAGTACTCAAATGTGTGTAAAAGTAAAGGAGCAAAGCAAAAAATATGCAGTGCTGTTTGTAATTACAAACTACAGCCTATTCAGCTAAATTAGGTAATTACGATCAGTCCTATGAATGGAAAGCAAGTTTATGTTTAGGAAGGTTAAATACCTTAATTTGTCACTCAGGTCAGGAATGTCATAAAATGCATTTTTTTCACCCTAAATATCTTGGTTTAATATAGAAACTTCAATAACAGCTGTCATTGGTAATGCCTACCTTTATCCAAAAAACAATGCTATGAATCTTTATGATGGGTTTGGTT
Source organism: Eurypyga helias (assembly GCF_000690775.1). Taxonomy (NCBI): domain Eukaryota; kingdom Metazoa; phylum Chordata; class Aves; order Eurypygiformes; family Eurypygidae; genus Eurypyga; species Eurypyga helias. The sequence goes on from NW_010267804.1 coordinate 16,336, forward strand.
GCTCTGCTGCTTTATGTGGTGTTTTACTTTAAACTTTGCTTGTCAAAGAGAGTGCTATTGCAGAGCTAAAAATAGTAATTGCTATTCATGTAATACAGCTTTAAGGTCTTTCCTGTGTTACCTCCCACCTTTCAAGGTGACTAATAAATTTATTTTTGGAACTTAGAATTATAAAACACTGAATAATTCAGCCTAAAATCTATTGCCTGAAAGGGATGCAGAACTTTGTTTAGAGTTCGAGTAGCTAGTAAGATGAAAAGAAGTGGTTATCGAGCACCTCTGCTTTGTGTAAACCTTACTGTAACCTCAAAGCCTGTTGGTTGTTTTTTTTTTTGGAGGGGGTGGGGGGGGATGGGTGTGGTGGTGGTGTGAGAGAGGGAGGGGAAGTGACTGCATTTCTCTGATAACTTCAGAAAAGTTAGGGGAATGGTGTCCCCTAAGTAAAAGAATTTCTATTTCTGCAGTGTTTGTAACAATAGTACCACCATCTGCAGTGCTACTCCAATTTAAACATCACTTTCTCACTTCTAATTACTGAGAATTGGAAGTAGTCTACAGCAAAATTGCCAACTTTAAGTGCCTTGGTAATGTCACACGTAGTCACATCTAATTAAAAGGTATTATTATGGAAATTAGTAGTTGGGCTGTATGTCCTGAGGATCCTTTGTTATTGGAATATGAGTTTAATGATGGTAAACTGTGAGGCTTAGAGGGCACTGCTGGAACCTACAATTAAGTTTTGGAGACCGATTTACACACAGCACAACTTGTTAATTCTCTAGATAAATGTGTCGTGATTCCCAAGTAGAGCATGGAATTGAACAATTTTTACTCATCTCCTGGTGTTATTGAAACTGATGTCTTGTCACTGTTCTGAAAACCTCATCTTAGTGAATGGGATGAAATAGATTATTCACTATCTCACTTAAGCATGCCTACTGTTAGATTGTTCACGGGATCTGATTTCCTGAAAGAGTTTCTGTTAAATCTTTCAATTACTGTTTAAAGGTTTTTATGACCACTTAAAGGAGGGAACTACCAAACTGTACTGTTGGCCTTTAAATCATTGCAAATGGGCCTCTAACGATAACAGAGATTCTTATTTTAAAACCATGAAATTGTTAATTTGTCTATCTTTACAGCTTTCTCACTTATGTTGATAATTCGAAGCAATTTAAAATCCAATTATTTCCAAAATATGACAGTAATTAGATTAGTGTTTTTACATGAACAGAACATGTAGCATAAATTAATTTTGAGGGATATTATTTTATCGTTACTTGAAATGCAATTGAAACTACCCTGGAAAGGTTTTCTTCAAACTTGTGGCATGAGGAAAAGGGTTAATGTTTAAGATAATCTTAAATGGAAGGCAAATGTGACTTTAATGCACAGTTTGTATTAGTATGTATGAAAAGCGTTGAGAAAGCAGAAGTGAAGCAAATAGTGGAAATCGGTATTGTACGAACGGGAGAATTTCTGTCCTGTTAGGTGAAGATAGAATAATGGTAATTTAGCATGGTAAAAAAGCAAATTGGTGTTTCCCTAAAGACCTGAAGTTAATATTTATATGAACAACTGCACCATTTATAAACAGTGAAAATGAGATCAGAGACTGGGGGAAGGGAGGACCAAAACCCGCAATGTTTTTCACCTGGAGTATGTTTGACAAGGCATGGCTTTTGTCTCTGACAACTGATACGGTCTCTGCGTTGTTGCTGTGTGTTCTTGTACCTCCTGGCCACGGATCCAGCCACGGTGCTGTCAGCTTGGTGAGGACTGTCAGTGGACTGGAGCAAAAGGGACGTTAAATGGTTGACACCGAGGGATGGCAATAAATGAGATGGGAGCTAAATATATAGGTTTGTGACATTCTAGCAGCTGGCTTAAGTCCTGCTGTTTGTTGCTTGGGTATCCTAGCCTTAAAAAGGAAGAGAATGCATTGTAGCACGAGGAAGAAAAAAACAGCTGGTGGCTTATCAGTCAGCCCGAGTGACAGTGAAGGTTAAAGAGTTTGGAAGGACAAACTTCAGAAGAGTGCCTTTATTACTAACATAAAATTCTTAATTTGATGTAAGTAGTTTTCTCAAGCTGGGGGGAAACTTTGCAGTGCAAAAATAAATTAATGCTTCCTTTGCTGTCCAAAGAAATTTATTTTAAAAATCAACTTACATTTCAAGCAGCTTGTTAGGTGATTTTACAGGAATGTTCTTTGGATGTTTGATCACTCCTTAATGGGACTCTTTGGGAGCAGTTTGATACTTGGTTAAGTATCTTGCTGTTTAATATGTAATTTAAAAAAAAAGTTTATTTTTATAATGATGAAAGCGTGAATGCTTTCGAATGATACAAATGTCTCCCTTTTATTAGAGATGTAGAGAAGGATCATGTGATTTAAATGTGATTTTCACAGAATCATGGAATGGTTTGGGTTGGACGAAACCTTTTAAAGATCATCTAGTCCAACCTCCCTGCCTTGAGCAGGGACACTTTTAACTAGATCAGCTTGCTCAGAGCCCCGTCCAGCCTGGCCTTGAGTGTTTCCAAGGGTGAGGCTTCTACCATCTCTCTGGACAACCTGTTCCAGTGTTTCACTACCCTCATTGTAAAAAATACTTCTTCCTAAAATCTAGTCTAAATCTCCTCTCTTTTAGCTTAAAACCATTACCCCTTGTCCTGTTGCTACAGGCCCACTTAAGAAGTTTGCCCCCATCATTCTTACAGGCCCCTTCAGGTACTGGAAGGCTGCAATAAGGTCTCCCCGGAGCCTTCTCTTTTCCAGGCTGAACAAGCCCAACTCTCTCAACCTTTCTTCATAGGAGAGGTGCTCCAGCCCTGATAGTTTTTGTGGCTCTTCTCTGGACTCATTCCAACAGGTCCCTGGCTTTCTTGCGCTGAGGGCCCCAGAGCTGGACGCAGCATTCCAGGTGGGGTCTCACCAGAGCAGAGTACAGGGGCAGAATCTCCTCCCTCGACCTGCTGGCCACACTTCTCCTGATACAGCCCAGGATACGGTTGGCTTTCTGGGCTGCCAGCGCACACTGCCGGCTCATGTCCAGCTTTTCATCCACCAGTACCCCCAAGTCCTTCTCCTCAGGGCTGCTCCCAATACCTTCATCCCCCAGCTTGTATTGATACGAGGGGTTACCCTGACCCAGGAGAAGGACTCTTGTTTAACTTTTGTTTTGAAAATGCATCAGTGTTTGGAAAAAATCAGCGTTTAATTGCTTGAAAGCCTGCTGTTTTCTGTGCAACTTAAAACTACATCTATTTCTTTTATGTGCAGTAAAGGCTGTTAGAATGTAAGCTTGAAATGAGTCCAGCACCTTATTTTGAAGATTAATGCTACTTGATACTGTTTGCAGCTTCTTGATCTTTGAGGTTTCTACTCTTTCTTCCCAAGAACTTGTTTTAGTTCTTCAACTCAGACTTGAGTGTTTCTCCTGGCTTACTGCTGTCAGTTGGCCCAAAGAGAAGTGCAAAACCTCATTTATGGCTCCTCAACAGGTAAACTGTTAATAATCAAGCCTTCCTGTCGTCTCCCTGGTATCTGTAGTGAGCGGCTGTGCTGGCGAGGCACCCTGGAGGCAGTGCTCTGCTGGCCTAGCCATCCCCTGAAGGAAGCTGTGAGCTGCAGAGAGCCTAGAAGCCATTAGTGGAGAGGACTTAGCTTTTTTTGTTTGTTGTTGTTCTTAAATGCGGACAGGCTCCTTATTCAGCAGCATGATATGACATGGTGGGAAGTGATCAGGAAGTTCCAGATCTCCTCCTCTTAGGAGCATCTAGTGTGTTCCCTTCCTTAAAGTTCCTTGGAGTGTTCGTAGAAGGGAGGTATAGCCCAGGAGCTTAGTGGCAGCTTTTAGAAGACTGAAACGATGATAGATGAGTCTTGTTTGTCTGAATATTGAGAACTGGGGTTTCTTCCCATGATAGAAGCAGCTTCTCCCTGCTGTGGTAGTACTACTGGAGTGGTTTTCTATCAGTTTGAGATGGTCTTGCATTAATTTATTGTCTTTGTATGTGTTTATCTTTTCTACGGGGAGTACTAAAATAGATATGCGAAAGTTCAGCGGGACTGTATGTAGCATCGTGATTCACCAGATAATGGTTTTTCAGGCCTTGAGTAAAAGAGATTAGAGGGATTTGAGCTTCTTTGCTCAGGGAATTTGATGTTTTGTGTTTAGTCAGATTTACTTTTTTTATATACCTCTGTATAGAGATTTATGGCTGTGGAGTAATACAGTAATTTGAAAATCTTCTCTTGCATTTAGTACATGATGCGATTTCTAAAGTGCTGATTACCTTTAGAATAAGCACAGCAGCACTTTGTGGATCTCCATTTGAGGTCTGTAAGTTTTTAGGTCAATGCAAATATCACCTGTGTGATACATTTTACAACAAATATAAAGAAATAAGTACCAGCAAAATTGTAGCTAATGGAATAAACATACGTTTATTCCTTCTACCTATCTAATGCAAGTGCTGATTGTTTATAATATTAGCTTTTTCCCAAGTGATTAATTCTGTATGGTGAAAAATAGGACACAGCTTTCATAGTTTTGTGCTGGAGTTCAGTAATTTAAGAGTTATTCTTAGTACTCAAAATTTGTATTCCATTCCATGGGACTGGTACTGTTTAACATCTTCATTAGTGACATGGATGATGGCATGGAGTGCATGCTCAGCAAGATTTCTGATAACACCAAGCTGTGTGGCGCGGTTGACACGCTGGAGGGAAGGGATGCCATCCAGAGGGACCTGGACAGGCTGGAGAGGTGGGCCACTGCCAACCTCATGGAGTTCAACAAGGCCAAGTGCAAGGTCCTGCACCTGGGTTGGGGCAAGCACAAGCACAGGCTGGGTTGGAGAATGGATAGAGAGCAGCCCTGAGGAGAAGGACTTGGGGGTACAGTGTCTTTGAGATTAAAGATACTATCTCTGTGTTAATGTATAGAAATATTTTTTAGAAATCTTTTGTGCTTTTGGTAACACATGCATGTGTTGTGTTTTTAAAAAAAAAAAAAAACAGGTGGAATCTTCTGCACAAAGGAGCTGAAAATAGATTTGCTGGGAAGACTGCTTTATGTTTTGAAAGAGGATAGATCAGGATTGGATAAAAGGAAGAAATTATTCACGGAGAAGGTGGTGCGGCACTGGAACAGGTTGCCCAGAGAAGCTGTGGATGCCCCATCCCTGGAAGTGTTCAAGGCCAGGCTGGATGAGGCTTTGAGCAACCTGGTCTAGTGGAAGGTGTCCCTGCCCATGGCAGGGGGGGTGGGACTAGATGGTCTTTAAGGTCCCTTCCAACCCTAACCATTCTATGATTTTTTTGGTTGAATATATGAATGAAAATTGTGTTGGAATAGTAGATAACAAGATAAGTGTTTTTTGAAGATTTTGATTTTGGATGAACTGGGACTACTACATCCTGAATTATTGTGTCTGAATTTTGATAAAGAATTCTGACGGCTCCCTTGTTCAAATGGTTAACAAAGTAAACTTTATGTTGGCTTCTCTGAGTAGCTGTAATGCATTCAGTCAACTAGGTTAGCTACTGCTGAGGTTTTTGTCATGTGCATTAGAATTTCTGTGCTAAAAATTAAGTATTTAGATAAATCTTTAGCTCTTGTGATTTCATTAAAAAATTTGAAGATCAGAATGAAGCACCGAATGCTTAATCTAAATACTTAATAATTTACTCAGGTTCTCTTATAAAATACAAGTTAAGAATTTGCAGAAATAAGGTTGTTGACTTCAGTGTGTTACTTTTCTATCTGTGTTCTGTAATTTCTTTTTTTCTTTAAGAAAGGAAGGTCTATTACTAAAATGACCTGGAAAGGTACCCTGATTTCTTTTTTTTTAATATAGATCTGATCAATTGTATTTACATGGGTGCTTGTAAAGCTCTTTGTCAGCTAAACAAGCTCTCAAAACCTTCAGCACAGAGGTTATTAGAGGTGAATAATGTGGATTTAAAGGGTTTAGTAATTCATTCTAAATCCCAGCTATACTTTTAAATGCATTTTTATTTTTTTGCTTTTTTTAAAGGAGCATTTTAAGCATTAGGATGAAGTCTGCTGAGCAAAAACTAGATTTTACTGACATCACATGGATAATCTGTTTTGTCTAGTTTATAGCTGCAGTGACCAGAAGATTTTGAGCTTTTTGAAAGATCACCAGTGGCTGATACTCTGCTCAGTCTGAACAATTGTAAATAATCTGGTAATCGGCAAGTCAACTGTAGTAGCAAAACTAACCTTGCAGAATTGTGATGTCTTTAAATGGAAGAAGTTGGTATTTTTATTTAAGATGGTTATGTTCTTTAATGTTGCTGTGCTGTACTGGGGCTTTAATTGTACAGTACTGCTTCATAAAACCAATTTATTTTTTATTGTAGTAAGCAATACATTTATTAAAACTTAGCACCTGATTAAAAATATCTCAATTTTCCATCTGAAATTATGATGTGATGTTTATTTTGACATATTCCAGAACCCCATTTGAAGCAGTTTTTAATTTGTTAAATAATGTAGTGTTGCTGGAATATAAGTACTAGCAAAGAGAACCTTGTATTTGAGTAGGGCTCTGGGTTCTCCGTGGGAAAATATAATAGTGATTTTTGTAACTAATAGCATTAAATTTTTAATGTGAAAAAGAAAAATTAAAAAAATTCTGATTTTTAGAATCTAAAATTCCTAAAATTTATTTATTGTACTGTCTGTTTTAGTGTTACTCGGAGAACTTTACTAGTGAGAAACTGTAATGCATAAGCAGTTCATATGGTAGACTGAACTGTGTTTTATGATCATCCATCCTGGAAATCATGAAAGCTTGTATTGTTATGTCCAAGAGGGAAGGCTGCGGTTCTTAATCTCACAGGGAGAACCAGGTGCTTACCCTTCATCGTGGATTCTTTACTGTCTTATTCTTACTAAATGACCGTTTTCAACAGTTAGGATGGAGGTGTAATTTTGCTGTGGGAAAATGAAAAAAAAAATCCTTATACAATCCTAGGACAGTAAAACTTCATAGTAATCACTTAATTGTAAACCAAATTGTAAATGTCTTGGCAGAAATGTTTACTTCTTAGGTTACTTTTTAGAAAACTGAAATTTTTGATGTTGTGCAGTTTCTTTATAGGCAAGGTCTCTTTACTAACTGTCCAATAAATGCTAAATACTGTGCTGAGTTTTGGTCAGCCAACTGTCTCGCAGCATGTGCATGCTCATCTAAGAGATTTTAATTCTGAACATAATATGGACTATTCAGTGCCTGAATTGTACTGATGCTATTTTACTGGCTTTCTAGATAAGGTGAGTTAGAGGTGAAACAGCATGGACTGACTCATGCATGCCATGCGACATAAATACCCCAGTACTTAGAACTGAGATTTAAGCTGTCCTCCCCTGCTCCCAATAGTGCTCACTAGTAAGTTTGAAAAACTTTCTGGAGATATCTCTCCTTTCTGGAGATCCCATAGAATCTGTAGGTTGTGATGGACTTACATTCTGCTTAAAAGCAACAACGAAAAAAAGCCCCAGAAAAACAACTAAACAAAAAAACCACCACCAAAACC
>NW_010267805.1:0-203 GCF_000690775.1 Eurypyga helias
GCTGAACCCCCCCAGCCCCCTCACCTTCCCTGCTTGCATGCGAGGAGCTACTGGGTGAGCGAGACTTAGTTATTCCCGTCTCCGTGTGCCGACGGCTCGATGCACACGAAGCCTCTCTCCCCGAGTACATCAGCCACGCACAGAGAAACGTCAGCCAGAGGAACCCGTCCGCGCCAGCAGCCAGACGCCGGCAGCAGGCCGAC
>NW_010267805.1:515-1668 GCF_000690775.1 Eurypyga helias
CCCGAGGGCTCGATCCCCACGAAGCCTCCCTCCCCGAGTGAGAAACGTCAGCCAGAGGAACCCGTCCGCACCAGCAGCCAGACGCCGGCAGCAGACTGACGAGGTTGTCTGACTGCAGACTCGCTCCGGAGCAATCCCACCTCCCACGCGCGGTACCCACGGCGGCAGGGGGAAGCGCCGACGCGCCAAACCGGTGCTTGGCAATGCCGCTCCTCGCCTCGTGCGAGCCGCTCAGCTGTCAGCCAGCTCGGGAAAATGAAGTTAATGAGCAAAGCTTTAATCAGTGGACCTTGGTGTAATCAGAAACGGAGCCCCTTGAATGCGTAATGACAGGTCGTCTCTCCCCAACTTTCCGTTTTCCCATGGGAAGAAAGTCACAGCGTCTCAAACGGGAAAGGAACAGCCTTCAGACCAGAGACAGATTCCCAACAAACACAGCTTTGCCCTAAGCACCGGTTCGCCCCGCACATTCCGAAAGCGCCTGGAGCACAGGCAATCCGAGAGCAGGCTCCGCAAGAACGGGAGGAAGGAGGATGAACTCTTTGCTCATGTAATAAAGTTTCTCTGCTAATAAATGTTGCTAGAGACACCTCATGAACCCAGGAACGGCTTCAGTCAAACCTGTGCCAAATAAAAACAAAGGCTCACCTGAAACCTACCCAAAATGAGGAGGGTTTATCCCTCCTTCCTCGCTTATCCTCTGCAGGTCGGTGATTTTTCCAGGCAAGACGCTCAAGAGTTTTACTCCACCGAGTGTCCTCACCCCAGCTTAAGTGTCTTTACTCCCCCTGATTAACAGAGATTATCGCGGCCAGCCAAGAGCGCGATCCCCAGCCGCCGGGTGCTAGGTCCTCACTTTCCCAGGGTCAAAGAACCCGGAGTGAATGGGAAGCATCTCGACACCTGATGTGTTTAACGGGGATCAAACCCAACGGAGCACCCAGCCTGGCCTCCAGTTAGCACAGCTAAGCCGAGTCTGTAAGCCTGTGGCTAACGCACACCTTCCTCGGGCAATTCCCTTGAGTGCCAACCCAAAGGTTAATCCCATTTAAAACTCCGCCTTATAAACCACTAGATTTTACTATTTTCCCTGGGTTTAGTTTGGTCTGGTCCGCTTGTAAGTGCACCTAGAATCATCATAGAATCATGGAAT
>NW_010267806.1:0-4239 GCF_000690775.1 Eurypyga helias
GGGGGCCGTGGGTGCCAGACGAGGAGCTGACAAAGGGACTGAGGTGGCAGACAGTGAGTTAGCGCTGCCCGACGCTCCCGAAGTTGTCTGGGTGCGTGTGTCAGTGTGGGAGAGGAGGGGGGATCTGCGCTGCCGATGCCAGTCCGCATTGCCAGCGGGTTTCCAGGGCTGCGATGCCTCCGAGGTGTCAGCGCTTCGCCTTGATCACTTTATAGTCTCTGCACGAATCTGTTAATATCAAATCAATCTTTTACTCCAGGGGTGCATCTTATGAATTCTGATGGATGCTTTACCTTACGCTGTGGGCTGGAGGGGAAATGCAGGCAGCTTATATGCAGATGGGCTACTTCTGTGCTGCACAGTACAGCAGAGCATCCCTGGACGAGTTACAGGTGTACATGGTGCATTACCCGGGTAGGATAGCAGCTCTCGATAGGCATCGCAGCAGCGTGCTCGGATGAGCAGATAGCAGCCCAGCCTTTTTCCGAGGGCGGCAGGGACTCTCCTCCCGTCCGGGGTTTTGGGTTTTGCCGTGCGTGCTTCGGGTAGCTCAGGGAGGACCTGAGCTGGTTAATCCGTCTGGATGAGCAGCGCTGGGACTTGAGGAAGAAGAATGGGGATGGTGGGACGTGAGTCTGGACTCTGCAGCAGTCCCTCTCCCCGCGTGAGGCTGGCTGCTCCCTCGCTCAGACCGGGAGTAACGGGGCTGCAGCAGAGAGCAGCTGCTCTTCCCAAAGCCAGGAATACGGGTTGGCATAAGCAACCCGAGCGTGTCACGCTCTCCGTTAGCAGCTGAGCTGTTGCAGGGATGAGGAGCTTGTGCTGGTTTGAGCCGAGGGTGCTCCGCTTGCCTCCGCTGCCCAGGCAAGGGGAGGTGTCAGGCAGGCTTTCCATGCCCGGTGTGGTCTTTATGGAGCGGGAATGTTCGGTGCGTAATGTGGTGGTGGGAAACATGCTCTGGTTTGGGGTCTGTGCTGCTGAGAGAGGCGTTGGCCGCTTGTCTGCTTGCCTCCTGGCACGGCGACTTTGGGGATGTTGCCTGCGCCGGGCACATCCCTGTTCCTCAGTCCCAGCCAGGGACCACCAGGACACAGTTGTCATTATGCCGTGTATCTGGGGGCCGTGGCACGGTAGGAGAGCAGAGGGCACATCGCCTCGTGCTCTTCATAATTGAACTGCAGCAACGATTAACCTGAGCTGGAGCGAGCAAGGCAGTTTAAAGAAGAGAAGAGAGTCCCCTGGAGAGATGCCTTTGGCCTTGGTGCTTTTCTCCTCTCTTCCTGGATTTGTCTCCCCGGTGAAGCGTGGGGTTTGGGACTCCAGGAGGTCGGAGCAGGATGGGTGCCTGCTGTGGGTTCACTGTGCGGGGTGCTGAGCCCCTTCCCTGGGGAGCCCTGCGGCTCCGGCCGAGCCTGCTGCCAGTAGAGGGCTGACTTGGATCTCCTTTTATTTTTTTTTTTTTTTGAGCTTCTGGCCTCTTTTCTGTGTTGTTTGTGAGAAGGGGATGTTTGCAAAGCAGCCAGCCCTGGGGTGATGGGATATTTTAGCCATCTTCTAAGAAACTCTGCATCCCCCAGTGAGATGCTGAGCACTGGTGCTTAGAAGAACCCCTTGCCCCAAAAGCACTTGCTCTCTACCCATTTGTCCTCTCAGCATCCCCTGCCCAGGCTTCTCCCATGCATCTTTTCCATGCTCTCACCTTTTTTTTTTTTCCCCCTCAAGTTTAACTTTTCCCTGCTGCAGGTTTCTGCCCTCCAGCTCCCATTTGCCCTTAGTCTGCCCCATCTCGTCTCTCCCACCCCCATCTCCCTCCTCCTGCCCTTCTGCAGCCTCTGGGTCTGTTTTCCCTTGGGATCTGGAGGTGGGCAAGGCGTTGCACAGAGCAGCCCAAAAGCCATCGGTGGTGGGTTGCACCCAACACCATCCGTTTGGGGGATGTGGCTGGTGTTTATTGGCATGCTGCAATACCCTATGGAAAGCTGGGAAGGGGAAGCTTCCCTGGGCAATCTTTCCATGTGGGTGATGCTTGTAGATGTCTAGCGTGAGGCTCCCGATGGAGCTTTCTCCTGGCAAATTGCACCCATAGCAGGAGCAGGTGTGGTGTCCTCTGCTGTCCTCCCTGCAAAATGGCACTTTTCCTGGGGCTCAGACCAAGGAGTTGGACCCTGAAAAATGGATATCTCTGATTCCAGCTTGTTGCACTTGCAGAATTTGCTGCAGTCCTAGGTCTGGAGGTGGCCAGGTCTCTCCCATCCCGTTCCACACGGGTCTGCTGTCTGGCTGTGAGTTGGGCTGAGCCTGTGAGTCTCCTTGGCTTCGTCAGGGCTGATGGGAAGCAATTTGCTTTCGGAGATCAGCTCTTTAACCACACATTGCGCTGCAGAAAGGAGATGCGGAAGAGAGCAGAACCGCACGCTAGCGGTGGAGGAGACCTGCAGGCTCTTCAGGCTGGTTGTGGTTTTCCTGTATTGGATTTTGGGCGCTTCCATTTCCAGCTCTCCACGCTTTTTCCCAGGGAGGCTCAGCGTGATCCTTGCAGAAAGTCAGGCTCCATCTACAGGCAACTACTAGGTCATATTCGATCAGCAGCAAATGATTCCCCTGTTTTAAGCAGAGATTGTTGATAATTCACTACTACTTTTATTGTAAGAACAAACAATTCCCGCAATAGTCGTGCACCTTTCCTCTCTGGGGAACTCAAGGCAGTTTGTGAATTCTCTGTGTACTATTAAAAAGCAAATCAAGCTGCCTGTTACCTGACTCTGCAATATAAAACGTTCCGCCGTGGAGCGGGGCAGGTGGTTAGGTGGCAGCAGTAACCCCTGTCACACACCAATTTGGGACACGAAATGGAACAAGGAGCGCACTGGTAACTGACAGGGAGGTTGAAGAAGGTCACTTTTTAATTTCCCAGCTGGGATTTGATGTGGAAACAAGGATTAAGCCTCTGCTTTTGGGAAGAGTGCCACCAAGTCTCGGCTTTCTACGCGTGACGCTTCTTGGACGCATGCCCTGCGATCCGTGGGGCACAGGCATCCATCCATCCCTGGGCTGCTGCGGGGGCATCGCTGTCCCGTTCCTGGGCACGGTTAGCGATCCCAACAGGCTCACCCCAGCTAGAAACCTTGGGATGTGTTCGATCCCAACTGCATCGCTGTGAAAGCCATCGTGGAGGGCTGCCGGAGTGCCAAGGCAGCGTCTGAGCCGCGGGTAACGCCGCTGCCGTGGCAAATATTCAAGTGGTGTTAAAACGGGGCCGTATAGTAAACGGGATCGTATTGCTTGTGCCGCCAGCAAACCGACCTTTTATAACAGGCATCAGTACAGTTCATAAAGACATAAAACAACAGCTGCTCCAAATTTCAAGGCTTTATAGTTTTATCTGTATTTAAGAAATATTGGCTTTTTTTTTTTTTAAGGCAAAGAGATTGTGTTTCAGCAGTTGGATGGAGTAGCTGGGAGATGGGTGCGCTGGGTTTTCTCCTCTGCTCCTTGCCAGAGGGACTCGAGGAGGCCTCTCTGCTGCCTGCCTCAGTTTCCCCATCTGTAAAATGGAGCCAACAGCAGTGGTTTGCCAGTGATGATTACAAGAAAGGAGTGTTCGTAGGTGGTGCTAGGAAACCAGAAACGTTGGGCTTGTACAACTACGCTTTGAGTAATGCATAGATGCTTTTTCCCTCTATTTAAAGGCAGATATTCAAGCCACATCTTCCTCCACCTTCCTCTTTGCCTCTGGCAAGCCCACGGCCTCCCCCAGTGTTTGTCCATGAAGGACGCCAGAAGACCAGCGTAGCTTTGCTCCTTCGCATCCAGGCCTCTACAACTGGCTCTGTTTTGTCAATTAGCAAGTATAAGAACAATTCCAATTAAAAATAAAAAGGCAGAATAAACCATCATGAGATGCCATTCTCCCATTTATTTTTGCAATTACGGTTTTAATTATTTCTGACAATGCCACTTGGGTTTTGGTGGGTTTTTTTGGGTGCAATAATCCACCGCTGTCACTTTCCCAGCGTGCGATGAGGCCTCAGTAAAACGCAAGGAGCAGGACCATGGTCTCAGGGCATGGGTCTGGGAAGTCAGGAAATCAGATTTTTTTGGGCCTTTTTCTGGATGAAACCACTGGCCCGCAGTTTACCTGCCTGTTAATGGGGTTTGTGACACACGCCCGACGTGCAGGCGCCGTACCCGGCAGAGAAAAGCAGCGTTAATGCAGCCACGTCTCCGCCGTTAAATCCT